>NW_023270377.1:17113571-17402973 GCF_011800145.1 Mirounga leonina
GAAGGAAGGAAGGAAGGAAGGAAGGAAGGAAGGAAGGAAGGAAGGAAGGAAGGAAGAAGGAAGGCAGGCAGGCCACTACAAGGGCATATCCTTGGGTTGGGCACCACTGTGAAAACTGGAGCTCACTCTGTATAGAACATGCCTCACAGTTGTCTACCTGAGGGACAGAAGAGCACAGGGCTTGTCCACCAACTCCTGTCTCATTGGCAAGGATCTCCCCATTAGATAATGTGTTAGTCCATTTGGACTACTAGAGCAGAACACCATAAATTGTGTAGCTCATGATCAATAGGAATTTATCTCTCACAGTCCTGGAGGCTGGGAAGTCCAAAATCAAAGTGCCAGCAGGTTTAGTGTCTGCTGAAAGCCCACTTCCTGGGTCACACCTCTCTTTTCATTGTGTCTTCACAGGGCAGAAGGGATGCAGGATCTCTCTGGGGCCTCTTTTGTAAGAGCACTAATTCCATGCATGAGGGCTCTACCCTCATGACCTAATCACCTCCCCAAGGCCCCACCTCCTAATACCATCACTTTGGGGGTTAATTTTTCAACATATTAATTGGGGGGGCACAAACATTCAGACCATAGCAGACAGTAACTTGCTTAAAATTCCAGCAAGTTGTGCTGGGTACCAGGTGTGTTCCTGCAGATCCCCATATCTCTGGATCAGAAAAGCTCCAGAGAAACAGGTGAGGAATACACAGTGTTGCAAGCAAGGCACTATCAAGGCACACCTGCAGGAAGCAGGTGCCATTCACTGTAGTACAAGATGGGCTGAGGATGGGAGCCAGGGCATGAGAGGTGCCCAATACTGTCCTTCACATCTCACTGGAAATGTAAGCCAATATTTTACTTCTTCCAAACATTTTTGCCTTTTCTGTTGATTGCTGATGTCAATTTATCCATCAGCAATCAAGTCTTGAATGTATTCAGCAAGTAAAGAAAACCTCTCAAAGTCCCTGACATCACATTGCCTCTACTCTGCCTTTGGTTGTAGATTTGATGTCAACATGTCATCAAGGTTCTAGAGTCATCACGGTTGAGAGGTAGAGCCCTGAGAACCACCCAATCAAGGGGAGGATGACACCGGGGTCTCATGTGGGGATGGCACTAACTTACGCTATCCACATTTGAGCAAATGAAACCTGCAACTCAAGCTTAATTGTAGCTGTTGTCTTCAAGCCCAGTGAGATATGAATTTGAGTGAAGAAGTTCTGCTGATCATGAAATTCTCATTAGCTGCCACAGAAAAAAACAGATCTCCCTTTCAGGTGAGGAGGAAAGGTCACCTGTCCTCAGGGGGGGTCAGGATATTCTCTGGTGCAAACTTCCACTCAGCCCTTCTCACTCCTGACTCTTCTTGGCTTTGGAGAGCCAGCAGGCCCGGACTAACCCTGGTGGAGCTCTAAAGCAGTCCAAGGACAAAGGCCACTGATAAAATATTTAAGATATGTCAAATGTTTTACAGAGTTAATGTGAAATATAGCCCGATAATCAGTACAAACTTTGCAGGGACTTGCTTTCCATCCCAACTGACACTTTCACGCCTCAGATTTCTATCAGCTCATACCCAGTCCACTCCAATCATTTTCACACTGGTCTCTCTGGCTGTACTCTCTCCCACATCAGCCCCGCCACAATGGGCCAATTAGTGTTCCAGAGCACCTTCTGGGTTGTGTCATTCCCAAGTGCCTTTTGGATTATGTCATTTTCATGCTCATATAACACTTGGCATTCCCTATTGCAGAGGAAGTAGAAAAATGACTTAGTCTGGCATTCAAGAACTTAATTTGACTTTCCAAAGCTCATTTCACTTAATTCCCCTACGTAAATCCTATGGTTCAGCCTGTAAGAACTACACACACATATGACTGACCACTCAGAGCCCAGCCCATCCTAAGTCATCACCAGGACCCTCATGCCAGAGCCAACTTTAGATCTTCACTCCTGAAATGAATATGGGGAGCCCATTCCTAGCCCTTACTCCCTATCCCAGCCTCATGGTTCTGACCACATTCCTTTCTGTAAATACTTACTGACTACCTTCGCTGTGCCAAGTCCTAGAGTAACAAATGAACAAGACATAGTTCCTGACCTCAAGGAGCTCCGTGTCCAGTGAGAGAAATGTGTAAATAAATAATTATGAAACAATGTGATATTACCTTATCGAAGAGGGACAGACGACTCTGGAGAGTGGGGAGAGAGCAATTAGAGAAGAGAGAACACCTGATCTAAATCCTGAAAAAGAAGAAAGAATTTATAAGTACAAAGAGAGGAAGGGCATTCCAAGCAGAGGAGAAACATGAGCAAAGAGACAAAGGCCCAATGAAGCGAGGTATATTTGGAGAGCTGCAGGGGAGAAGCATGGAGAGGTGAGCTCAAAGGTAAGTAAGACAGAGGCCCGGTGAGTCTTGGACTTCTGGTGAGGAGTCTGGGCTTTAGTCTGCAAGCAGAGGAAGCACTGCTGAGTTAGAGCGGAGGACTGAAATCAGACTTATATTTTAGAAATCTCATGCTTGGGGATGCCTGTGTGGCTCAGCATCTGCCTTTGGCTCAGGTCATGATCCTAGGGTCCTGAGATCAAGTCCCACATCGGGCTCCTTGCTCAGTGGGGAGCCTGCTTCTCCCTCTGCCTCTGCCCTTCCCCCCTGCTTGTGTGCTCTCTCTCTCGCTCTCTCTCTCTCGCTCTCTCTGACAAATAAACAAATAAATAAAATTTTTAAAAAAAGAAATCTCATGCTTGTAAAATGGATGATGAACATCTAAGGGAGACAGAGGGGGACAGATAGAGGAAACAGACCAGTGAGGAAGTTATTCGGGTGATTTAGATAAGGGAGAACAGGCTGCAAACCAACCAATAGCTGAGGGAATGGAGGGAGGAGAATGCCCATGAACACTGCTAAGTGTTGGGTGGATTTTATCATACAACTAGACAACTCGGACAACTTACCAAGTATGTTATGAGTTAACCAGTGTTTTGCAGTTAGGATTAGAGACATCACTCCACCCAAACCCTGTGTCCATGAGAAAGTACACAGCCTTCTAAACAAGTCCCTTACAAATGAACATTTAAATCCAGCCTGTTCTTAGGGAAGGCGCTGTTTGTATTCATCAGGTTACCGTCCTCCATGCCAACAAAACACAGATTCCTTCCAACTTACACTTTTGTTTACAGGAATCATGATTTGCACATTTTTATGTGGTGACACACAGCTGGATTCTCAATTTTGTTTTTTAGCAAATACAATTTTATTAAATTATTTATTTATGACTGTTCTCGCAAAAACAAACTAAAGAAAACCTTTCCGAATAGCCTTTGACAGATTGCAAACCATCAGCCATAATCAGAAAAGGAGAATGTGGTGGTGGGGACATGTTTCCCTATTGGAAAACAAGAAGAGAATAGCTATTTCCCTTATTACCATTAAACATTTTGGAGAGAATGGGGAGGAAAGAGGACATCCTAAGATATAACAAAAATGAGAAAATGCTTAGAATTCAAGCTCCATGAGGGTAAAAACAATGCTTACCAACGTACCCCCCAGTGCTTAGCACCCTGCCGGGCACGCATTAGGTTCTTGGTAAATGCTTGCTAGGAAGAAGGGAAGAAGAGAGAGAGAGGGAAGAAAGGAGGAGGAAGGGATGGAGGGAATGAAGAAGAGGGAGAAGGAAGGGGAGAGAAGAGGGGGAAAAGGAGGAGGAAGGATTCACTGTTGTCAGAGTACCTTAGGAACTCAGTGACTATGGCCCACGCCAGATACCCTCAGTCCACTTGAACCCCTGCTTTGGATCAGAGAAAAGAATGAGGCACAGGAAGAGAGACAAAGGATTAAAGAAGCTAAAAGTGCTCTGTATGTCCTTAGCTACTCCTGCCTGAGGGGTTCACCAACCATCTGATGGGTTCCTGCTTCTGAACAGGTAAGCCTTTTGCAAACATCACACTGCTGTCCCCTCTGCTGCGATGCTCTTCCCTCAGGTCACAACTCAAATCTGACCCCTTAGAATGACTTTGACCAAGCTCTTAAGTACAGTAGACCTCCAGGTACCACCACATCTCCCTGTTTCATTCTTCTTACAGCGCTGATCACTCCCCAAAATTGTCTTGTTTATTTATGTGTTTCCTAGTTTATTGTCTATTGTCTCCCAGTAGAATGTAGCTTTTGCAGAATTCATCACTGTCTACCTTCTAGCCAACAGCTCCCAGCACACAGTATGTTCTCAATGACTATTTTGATGAATGATTATCCAATTAAAGAGATAAGGACACAGAGCAATAAGGATGGATCTGAAAAGTGTAGTTCTTGGTGAAAAAAAGCACAAGAAACGGAACGAGATCTATAACAAAATTTCATTTACATAGGTTAGAAATACAGGCAAGACAAGGCATTGATACATTTTGCACAGCATTAAAATCATTGATGATGTTGAGGAAGGCAAGGTATTGAGGTGTCAGAATAAAAGGACCTACATACATACAAGCAAGCAAAGAAGAAAGAAGGCACCACAGACCAATTATAATCGTAGCCATGAACTGAGATTTCAGGGAAAAAAGAAGAGGGGAAATTAGGGGTACCTAATAGCAGATCCACACTGGATTATTATTTTTCATAAATAGATTTCATAGATAATATAACTAAAAATAGATCACATATCTGTTAAATAAATCGCATAGTCCCATGCTTTGGATTCTACTGACATGTGGTTGTTATGATGAGGTGCCACCTTCCAGGGACAGTAAAGAAGAGAGATACAGAATGCCTGGACAGGCTGGACATTGAAGTCAAGATTCTGTTGCCCAGGGAAACCACCCTCCTTATGGATGAGCGGAATCACTTCCTGCATGGTTACAAGCACACTAAAGTTCCATCCTTGGCTCTGAGCCTTCAGGAGCTTCCTGAAAACTCCTTTCTTTTATTAACTATTCCAATTGGTTTGCTTCTTGGATCCCCAAACCCAGCATTTTAGGAGCATGAAACCAAAGTAGTGCCACAGGGCCCCGTGACACACATTAGGAAGCAGATGACAGTCAACAATGAGGCAAGGCAGGGTGGACAAGTCAGACACAAGTCCCCACAAGCCTCAGCTGGCTGCGTAGTGTAGAAGTGTAGACACAAATAACCCTCAGGACTCAAAGAAGCTTAGAACCAGATGAAACTTGTGGCAGTCGAGGCAGACTCTCTGCCCCTCCTGGGTCATCCAGTCCTGGAGAAACTTGCATTCACACTGAGGAAATAGCAGAGCCAGGTTCAGGACTCTGTTCCCCAATTCCCTTTCCAGTGTTCATTCCTAGGGACCAAGGTCATCATTGTGTTTCCACACAGTCCAGCTGCTGATAGGCAAGAGGAGGACCAGCTCATCAATGGGTAAAACCAAGTCTGCCTCAGCCTGAGCCCCACACTGGAAGGTGTGTACTATACCTCTGGGATAGATTCATTTCTTTCACTTGAAACCCTCTGGGTTTTTACCAAATCTCTAAAGTTCTAAACATCCAATATTTTTATTTTTACTAGTAATAGATACTGGCTTTTGTACAATGACTCCCAAAAGATATTTCTTGGCACCACACTTTTTTCCTGACCATATTGATAACTAGTAAAAATATATATACACATCTATAAAAATGCATAGATATTCAAATGTCCACATGTATAGACAGTGCAATCAGGACTTTTTTTTTTTTTTTTTTTACAGTAACCACTGCCCCACACTCTCAACCATCCTTAATCTGATGCAGAAAGAAGAGGGGAAAAAAAACGGAAACTCTGCTCTTCAGATAACTCACTGGTGACCCCTGGTAAATGACAGCCAAGCAAAACTTCAAGGAACTTGTTACTTAGAGCTTGAATTTCAAGCAAACATCTTCCTGCATTTCTAATGAAAAACGGATCTTTCCCCCTGCTTTTGAAGTGCTCTTTGGGAATTGTTTGAGTGTTCTTTGCAATCTTTTATACCCAGCCTAAGGACTCTGGCAAACTCTCTCTTTCCCTTCAAAGGCTTGTTAACTATGTGATGAATACACCTGTCACTTCCAATTCCAACCTGACTTTCTGTTGTGATGGCTGTAGAATTTGGTATCTATGGCAACTTTTCAGTGGCTCAACATCGATTAAAAAAAGGACTGGCTTATCAGGGTTGCTTGGGTGATTGATGGAAATGATCAGGTGCTCAAAATAATCATGACAGATAAAATCTCTTAATTAGCTAGTATTTGCAAGATTCAGAAATTTTAAATTTCATTCCCTTTTTTTGTTATTATTTCCATGCAAAAGTGACTGAAATGGAATTCTGTGAACTAGTTTCAGGTTGATTGGGACTGTCTTGAGGAAGGAAACTTGAGTCAATCCACACATCTTATTTAGAAGCCAAATGGAGCACTTTGTCTAGTCTAGAAAATACACTCCTTGTTTTTTTTTTAATATCTCAAGGTTGGAGACTAATTCATGTTTTCTTGTTTTTGTTGTTGAAAAATCAGTTTCAGTACTAAGAAAATTTTAGTTTCCTCTGGTTTTAGGCTCAGAGCATGTGCAAATTAACTATATAGCTTTTCATGCTAATGCTTCCTCAAGTAGGTGAAGCCAGAAAAGATGATGTTGTGAAGAAGAAGCATCATCTGGAGCCAGACCTTCCCACTGAAGTTTAAATGCCTAATTTTTTCATAGAACACTTTAAACCAAGGTCTTCCAAAGTGTAATGATGGACCAATGACAGCATACAGGATTATCTTATGTAGTCCACAAACTTTTCCAATAACCAGATACTTATTTGAATCTGAAACTGCTGCTATGCAAGCATTTTTTACCTGAAAAATACAATGGTGACAATTTCATATGCTTTAAGCTGATATTTTATTTTTTTATATAACTATTTCTTTCCCAGGGCCGCCATAGCAAAATACTGCACACTGGTTGGCTTATGAAGATTTATTATCTCAGAGTCCTCGATGCTAGAAACTCAAAATGGTGTCAGCAGGGCCATGCTCCCACTGAAAGCTGTAGGGAAGCTTTTGCTTCTCCCTAGCTTCTGGTATTTACTGACAATCCTTGGCTTGCAGCTGCCTTTGTCATCACATGATGTCTGGTGCCTCAGACTTCACATGGCCATCTTCTTATAAGGACACCAATCATAATGGATTAGAGGCCCACCTTAGTCCAGTATGACCTAATCTTAACTAATTACATCTGCAATGACCCTATTTCCAAACAAGATTGATTCGCAGTGACCGGGAGTTAGGACTGTATCATATGGATTTGGGAGAGACTAGTAACTAACACATTGAGCCTGTGATTTCAAAGACAAGATGGCTTAGGCAGAGGCTAAGAGAGGTACTTTATTTTTTTTAAGATTTACTTATTTATTTTAGAGGGAGAGAGAGTATGAGTGGGAGAGGCAGAGGGAGAGAGAATCTCAAGCAGTCGCCGTGCTGAGCCCAGAGCCCGACACGGGACTTGATCTCAGGACGGCAAGATCACGAATGGAGCAGAAAGCAAGAGTTGGACACTTAATCAACTGATCCACCCAGGCGCCCCTAAAATAGGTACTTTTTAAGTTGAAGTTGACTTAAAGAAAACTAACAAGGACAGTATGTGAATATGTCAAAAGTTGTAAGCACTGTACACCAAATGACTGATATTGGAGGGGGAGATTGCTTGTAAAACTGGCCACAAATTCTTCCCTTCCCTGGTCCCACATCCCTATACAGTGTGTCCTTACAGAAAGTTCCATCAAGAGATGGACTCTATTTCTCAACCCCTTGATTCTGGCCAGCCCTGGGGTTTGCTTTGGCCAATGGAACATTAACCAATATGCCATAAGCAGAAGCTTGAAAGTGCATGCTCATTGGTCATCCCCTCTTGTCCCGGCTACCATGTTGAAAGATGACAGACCCCATGAAGTAGAACCAAGGCAACCAGCTGATGGTCAGCCAGCCCCTAAGCTGACCCAGCTGCTGGCTGCAGACACATGACCTGAGCCCCAGACAGGCTGGCCAATCCCCATGTCTAGATCAGCAGAACCACCCACTGAGCCCAGCCCAAATTGTCAACATGCAGAACCATGAGCAGAAAAAAAAAGAGGAGCTGTTTAAAACTACCACCTACACAAGCTCATCCATTTTCTGTTTCTTTTGACTAGTAATTACAGCAGTTTCCCAAGTTTTTCTGGGGACTTTTTTCATCAAAGCTGCTCTTAGGGTCCCAGAAATACTGGTTCAGGGCTGAAGCAAACCCTTGGAAGAGGGTAGGAGGGCTGGACAAGAAAGGCATCTTGCAGCATTTTGCTCTGAAGTCCATTTACTTCCCTCCCCTTCTCTGATTGGCCCTTGAAGTCAACCAAAAATAACCTGAGAAGCAGAGAGAAAGGAGCCAGGTCTCCACCAGTGTCCCCTGTTTTGCTGCAGGAATCTTTCTGCTCAGTGGTTTCAGGGAGTCAAAGAAAAGATTTCCATAAACTGTAGCACCCGTTATTGGTGACCAAACCGTGGGGCTTTATCATCATCCTTCCCAAAACCCACCGGGGATGGAACTCTGTGTTTGAGACCAATTCTCAGCAGCATAATGGAAAGAGAATTAGACTTGAGATTGGGACTCCTGAAACTTTTTACCCCAATTGGTTTTCTCATTTGGCCAGAGTAATCATTCCAAAACACAAAGCTGATCATGCTAACCCCTGTTTCAAAATCTTCCACTGCTTTTCATTGCTTTTGGAGTAACAACCAGATTCCTCAACGTGGCCTATATGGTTGTATTAGCTTTCAAGACCATAACAAAATATCACAGACTGAGTGACTTAACTGAGAGAAATTCATTTTCTCCGTCTGGAGACTGGACGTCCAAGAATAAGGTACTGACACAAGGTTGATTTCACCTTGGCTTGCAGACAACAGACTTCTCCACGTGTCCTCACGTGAGCTCTCCTCTGTGCACACACATCCCTAGTGTCTCTCTTCCAATAAGAACACCTGTCCTATTGGATGAGGACCCCACCTTTATGACCTCATTTAACCTTAGTTTATTTCTTTAAAGGCCCTATCTCCAAATACAGTCACATTGGGGGCAGAGCTTCAAATAGGAATTTGGGGGAATACAGTTCATTCCTTCACAATGGCCTTACTTGGCCTGTCCTCTGCTCACCTCTCCAGAGCCTTCGCAGGCCACGAACTACTCCCTTACTTCTACCCACCGGCTACTCTGGTTTTCTCCTTTACTGAACTGCACTGGTCTTGATTTTATTTTTATCCACGTGATGCCTGGCTCTCCTAAGCACATAAGCTCCAAGAGAGCAAGGAATGATTGTATCTGGTTTTGCTCGTCAGTGTATCCCTAAACTCAGTGCTTGGCATATAGTAAACACTCAGTAAAAGTATGCAGAATGAACAAAAAGTTTAATAAAAGGCTTAAGATGTATAGTAGCCACACAGGTCAACATGGCGTAGAGATATGGAAATGATTCTTATCCATGCATTCATGTAATAAATACCTGTTCAGCACCTACCGTGTGCTAGATCCTGAGAACACAAAAATCAAGAAAGGTAGGTGTCCAACCAATCTCTACAGGCTAAATTCTCTTATTAAACCATATTCCCTATTCTCATTATATTCAATCTCTGATCTACTTTGGCCTGGGTATAAACAGCCACTGAAATTTTTCAAACTATGTGATACTTATCATTGCTATTTACATTCATTGCACATATATCATTTGAAAATCTTAATGTTAGAAATAAAAATCATCCTACATCATTAAAAGTTTAAAAGACAATTGTCATGCTTTTAGAAATAGAGCCTGATTACAGTCCCAGGAAAATGACTCTCAATAAATTCTTAATGGCTTTATGGGTAGCTAAAGAGAGAAAATACAGGTAGGGATTTTAAGATATATAAATAACTGAAAGATGCATACTAATTTTAAAAATCATTCTCCGGGACTAATGTGACTATTAGATGAATCACACATTTTTTCATAATGTCATAATATAAACTGAATTAAGAGGAGGTAGAAATAAAGCACGTGTGTCATATACACATCATTGCTTCTAAAAGTCTTGCAAAACCTAATAGATTTAATAAGGGCAGAATTTAGGAGATTTCACTGGCCTGAAACCTTGACTTTGTAAATCCCTTTAAATCCAAAACTTGTAGCTATTATTTGATGCTTGCCTGAGATCTGTGAGACTTTCTGTTAGGTGCTATCCAGATATTATTCTAATCCTCCCAATCACCATACAGAGTAGTAATCACCATTCCCATTTTACAGAAGGGAACACTGCTGATCAGAAAGCTTAAAACACAGAAAGCAACAAAGCTGGGTCTCAGACTCCGGCCAGGCGAATCCCAGAATCCACGCTCTTTGCATCATCCCATGCTGACTCAAAGCAGTCAAGAATAGGTTCTGGCCAACTCCCTTTGTGAAAAATCTGGGATATAAAAAAAGGAAATTAAATGAACTAAAGTAGATTTTTGTCTCTATTTTGAGACTGGAAATGTGATTTTTAAATGCCATGCCTTCTAGACCTCAGGAGAGAGAAAGCAAAAGTCTTCAGGCCCTTCATCCATCTCTATGAAACAACTCAATCTCCCCTGTATGAGCATTCTTAGCTTAGACAGGTAACAAGACAAACAGAGCCACGAGCAAGACCAGACTCTTCTGGGAAGAGGGTTGGGGCCTGAGCACTCTCCAATGTGATGTCAGAAAGGGCGAGGAAACACTCTAATCTTTCCCAAGTCTGCAATAGCCCCAGAATTTCCATCCATTTTGGTTAAGCTGTTTCCCCCAGGAATCCTCTTTTTAAATGCTCGACATCACTAATCATCAGAGAAATGCAAATTAAAACCACAATGAGGTATCACTTTACACCTGTCAGAATGGCGAAACTCAAAAACATAAGAAATAACATATGTTGGTGAGGATGGAGAGAAAAGGGATTCCTTCTGCACTGTCAGTGGGAATGCAAACTGGGGCAGCCACTGTAGAAAACAGTATGGATGTTCCCCAAAAATTAAAAATTAAAAATAGAATTACCAGATGATCCAGTAATTCCACTACTGGGTATTTACCCAAAGAAAATGAAAACACTAATTTGAAAAGATATATGCACTCCTATGTTTATTGCAACATTGTTTACAATAGTGGAGATATGGAAACAACCCAAGTGTCCCACAGTAGATGAATAGATAGAGAAGATGTGGTGTGTGGATGGATGAACAAACAGATGATAGATAGATAGATGATAGATAGATAGGTGATACAATAGAATATTACTCAGCCATAAAAGGGATGAAATTGCTATTTGCAATAACATGGATGGACCTAGAGGGTATAATGCTAAGTGAAATAAGCCACACAAAAGAAAAACAAATACCATATGACACCACTCTTACATGGAATTTAAGAAACAAAACAAACAATAAAAGAGATAAACAAAAAAAAACAGACTCCTAATACAGAGAACAAACTGATGGTTGCCAGGTGGGTGGGGGGATGGGTGAAACAGATAAAGGGGATGGAGAGTATGCTTATCCTGATAAGCATTGAGCAATGTACAGAATTGTTGAATCATTATATTGCACACTTAAAACTAATATAATACTGTTTATTAGGGCACCTGGGTGGCTCAGTCAGTTAAGCATTTGCCTTCGGCTCAGGTCAGGATCCCAGGGTCCTGGGATTGAGCCCCACATCAGGCTCCCTGCTCAGTGGGGAGTCTGCTTCTCCCTCTCCCTCTGCCTGCTGCTCTCCCTGCTTGTGCTCTCTCTGTCAAATAAATAAATAAAATCTTTTTTAAAAATACCGTTTATTAATTATAAATATGAATATTTACATGATATGATTTTTATTTAATTAATAATTAAAAATAAATGCTTAGGACCCTAGTAGGATAATTAGATCATTAATACCCTGGTCCATTTGGTTTATTTGAGAGCAGTTAGCCAATCACCTACCAGCCTTCAAAGGAAATGGACCAAGACAAGCAAGTCCAGGGTATGGAACTCCCTTACCAGGGAAGGGAGCAGAAGCAGGACTCATCTTCCATTCCTTACAGAGTTGTCAGGGACCAACCCTAGCTTTGATGCAAGTAAATTGTCTCGATTTAGTCCCAGGAAAGGCTCTGTGTTTTTATGTTCCCACCTATAAAATGGGGATAAAGATACCAACTACCTGGTAGGGTTGCTTTGAGGTACAATGATTCAAACAAGCACCAGTCACTGCTCTGAGCACTGAGTACAGTGCTGAGAACTGTGCTTGGCACCCAGCAATCATTCAACATATGTAAGTAATATATGCACTCTCGACTGCAGTTTTGTCATTTGCAAATCAAGAGTAGTGATGCTCTATATTGCAAGTGCCTGGCTTTCCTTGATTCATCCAACAAATATTTAATGAGTGACTACTATGTGCCAGCCACAGGACTATCATGATGACTCTGATGTACTTGTTTCTTATATTCAGTGAGCTTATACTTTAGAGGAAGAGACAAACTTTCCTTACAGTTATCAACAGTGACAATCACTGGAAAAACATTTCACTACAATTGTTACAAGCACTTTGAAGGAAAAGCACTGGACTGGTAGGACTTTGGGAAGGTCTTTCTAAGGAAGTGACATTCAAAGTGACTTCAGGATGAGTGGATTGGGCAGATGAGTTGGGGAGAGAACAGTCCAGGCAGAGGGACCATGGAGGGTGAAGCACATTTAAGGGAAGCCCTGGGCCCTGTGTTGGCCTCCACCATGAATAGAGGCAACTGTGGCCAACTCATGGCGGGTAGACAGCCTTGGGTCACTCCCCAGCCACGCAGCAAGAGGCCACATGGTAGATGCACCAGAAGTGAGCCAACCAAATGTCTTTGGGAATATCTGTTTTCGATGGCTTTCATCCAGCCCCTGCACATTCCTAAGGGAGTCCCACCACTTCCAGAACAATCCCCCCCACTTCCCTTCCCTTCTCCCCCTCTGACCCTCAGCTCTTTTCTATTCCTTCTTTGGGTTCTTTTCTCACAATAGTAAATAAATGTGAATAGCAATTTTTAAGGGTTTTCTTGTCAGATTGGCAGAAGTTTAAAAGACTAACAATATCAAATGTTGGAATGGATGCCAGGAAATGCAACATCATCATTCATTTAGGGAATGTGTAACCTAGCAATGCCTTTTTGAAAAACAATTTGGCAGCATCTAACAAAACTGTAAGTTCACATGCCTTTTAACTGAATGATTCCACTTCTAGGAATCGGGCTTTAAAAAAATACTTGCCCATGTGCACAAAAGGAGGATGTTATAAGTTGTGTAGTGCTTTCAATCATGGGTCATAGTGAAACACTGGAAATTTAAACATCAATTCAGGAGCAATTTAAATAAATTTTGGTATATCTATATTATGGACTACTATAATGCCAGCAGAAGGAGGAATTAAACCCTAAATGATTTCCAAGACATGTTGTGACATGAAAGGAACAAAGTGTAGAATAGTTAGAATACTGTGCACTCTTTGACTTTTTTTAAAGAAACATGTATATATGGAGGTATGTAAGCATGGAAATGCATAGAAGGAAACTGGAAATTTGCATCACACTACCAGCAGCAGACATCTCCAGGGAGAGAAGTGGTGATCACCTGGGGGTAAAAGGGAAGCGTTCATGGTCCCCCAGGAATATGACATCCTAGAGCAGTCAAATTCATAGAAACAGAAAGCAGAAGAGTGGTTGCCAGGGGCTGCAGGGAGGAGGGAATGAGGAGGTAACATTTAATGGGTACAGAGTTTCTGTTGGGGAAGATGAAAAAGTTCCAAAGATGGATGATGGTGATGGTCGCAGAACAATGAGAATGTACTAACGCCATAGAACCATATACTTCAAAATGGTTAAAATGGTAAATTTTGCGTTGTGTATATTTTACCACAATATCTGGGACATCTGAGGTCAAGGGAAGACCGTTGTTCATAGTAATGACACTTAATGCCAGGGGGTCACCAAGGGAGCAGCATAGCGACCTCCCACCCATCAGATTCCATAATTAGAATGTTAACAAGATATTTACAGGCTGAGCTTAAGTCCAAACTCCCAACTTCAAGACCCTTTGAATGGTCTCCTTAAACAATCCAACCTTCTAAATGCCCTATGTCAGATGGTGTGAATTGAGGGACAGACTCATAACTGTCATTTAAGAAAAGAAACAAAAAATAAAGAAAGGTCACAATGATTTAGCTCAGTTCTTAAGTGCTCCAACTTGGAACCGATAGCTCAGTGAGTGCTCCAGCCTTTAATAGCATGTATTTGCACTTATAGTGTACTGAGCAGTGGCTGGTTTTCTCTCTGAGCTGGCTTCTTGGAGACAAGACCCCTAATGCCATCAAGTAACGAGGCATAAATAAGACTAGAGTTAAACTATCTAGTGTCCAAACAGGTCATGTTTGGCATCTGCACATCATTACTCAGAACCCATTGAACAAAGTAGAGGGACAATGTTGATTACATTGAGCCAGACCACTTTGCAGAGGAACCAAATAAACACAAACAAACCCAAATCTCGTAACATTTCACTGCTCTTCTACAGGCATCTGTCAGAATAAAGGAGAGATGTTTATGCTGGGACAGGAAGTCCAGGTCAAAGGTGAAGGGAGAAAGGCTCCAGTACTTAAGAAGAACCCAGGGCAGGAAGGCAAATGTCATTGATAGAAAGTCCATCATTGCCACAGGTAACCAAATATTCTCAGCCTTTGATTTTTACAGGCGGGTGATTTATGAATCATGACAAAACAGAAGGGACATATCTTGAGCTAATGCCCATTTAGATGAGGGGATAAAACTCTGGTGTTTACTCTGAGCACTGTTAATATCTCAAATGAATACTAACCCGAGATGTTTATTGAAAATGAGAATGATGCCATTTTCCACTGTATCTCATGTCATCTGAATGACCTTGCACTTGAGAACTGCAACTTGCAAGGCAGGAATTTATTTAGTCTCCAGGAAGTTGTGAAAGTCTAAATTAGCAAATTCAAGCTATCCGACCACCCCTTTAAAAATATAGAATGAGGGGCGCCTGGATGGCTCAGCCATTAAGCGTCTGCCTTCCACTCAGGTTATGATCCCAGGGAGGGATTGAGCCCCACATCAGGCTCCCTGCTCGGCAGAAAGCCTGCTTCTCCCTCTCCCACTCCCCCTGCTTGTGTTCCTGCTCTCGATCTCTCTCTCTCTGTCAAATAAATAAATAAAATCTTTAAAAATATAAAGAGAGAGAACGAAACAGTGATGAAGAAGGAAAAACCAACATTTGGCAGGAAAAGGGGGGCACAGGCTAAACTTTGTCCAAAGCCTGATATTGCTTTCCCAACATGACAGAGCAGAAGGAAAACTGCATTTTCTAGTGAAAATACAGACTGATTTTGACTAGAGGGCTGACCCCCTCCCTGCCAGCCCAAAACTGGTTGAAGGTGTGGATGAGTCCTAGTACTTGGAGTTGGAAGGGCCTTAGTGTGTCACCTCCCTTACTCCCACTCACTACAAGAATGCCCTTCACAGTCCTGTCAGGGCCTCAAAGCTCACTCCCTCACATCCTGGGGCCCTTCTCCCGAGAGCTGAGATGAAATCCTCTCCCTGGGGCTTGCCTCCACTGCCGTTAGTCCTGCACACTGCAGTGAACCCACACCAGTCCTCCCCCTCCTCGCTGTTCCTGCTCCCCAGAATGGTTCTCACTTCCGTTGGTCTCAAGAGCTCCTCCAAGTAAAATATCATCAGATCCTTGAGTGAAGTGACTTTTCCAAGCACTAGACCTCTGCCCCTGATATCCTGGTCAACATTTCCACCCTTTTTGGCCCAAGAGTTTCTTTGAAGCAAGAACTTGGCAAAGCAAATGGCTCCCACACCCCCATGAATACCACTCTACACTATTAATGATCAATGACACTTGGGTATGTAGGAAAGCAAAGCGCCTACTGCAGACTTTAAACAAAGGTTGAAGCAGACAGGGAGAGAATAATTATTGGACCAGAAAAGAGAAGCAGGGAGAAGAAACACACAAAAAAGAAGGAGGAATGAGAAGAAATATCTTAGCCTCAATCACAATTTTACCCAAGGTAGATATCATGGACTCACGTGCACACACACACACACACACACACCATTCTCATTAGGTAGCCCCGACAAGCAGCCAAATAGCTCAGGGCACCACCTGATATCTTCCTTCTGACCATTAATGGATCCTGCATTTTCTCCATTTTAACAGCTTAATCACTTAGCCATCATCTTCTCTCCGTATGGACTTATAGACAGTGTTTGGTTAAAGAGCTTCAATCTCTTTACAAGCAGCCCAATAAAGATAAGTGGAAATATCAAAATTCTCAGTGAACTAAAACCTCAGTCTGCAGAGATTCCTCACATATAATACTTTCTTATGGTGACCAGGAGCCAGATGGAATAACCTAATAAAAGTTAAAACCAGGGACAGGCAGAGCTATAATGCATATGGTCAAGTGAGCTGTTCCGATATGGAAATTTCCTTTGCAGAACTGAATAGGTTCTGTAGGCATTTTCCAGACTTTAATCCCTCCAGTTGATTTTTCAATTCTAAGTCTCCTCATCATGCCCCACCCTAACCGCAAATCTGTCCTACAGCCGTCAAATCAGGTAATTTTGTCAAGTCTTTGGTTTTAAGGTTATTAGGAAAAAGTAAAGCCCTCTTCTGACTGCAAATGCCAAGTTCAATTTAATCGTTTATTTACCTTTTGTCTAATATAATTAAAAAGGGAGCCATTTTTTCCTTTGCATGTTGGTAAGTCCTGTAAATATATCGTTTTAACCGCTCTTCTTATATTTTGTTAGATGGCACTAAGGAGCACACTGCCCAATCCTCAAGTGAGTGGAAATGAGGAGAATGGAAAAGGATGTATTGGAAAGGGTAGCAGGAAGAAGTGAGATACGGATTACTCAGTCATTTGTCTACGGTCAGACCACCCTGAACGTGCCCGATCTTGTCTGATCTTAGATTACTCAGGCATCTCCTCTGGTATGAAAAAATTATGAACATGTCTCAATTGCAGGTCAACTTTACAAAGTGCTTTCATGCAATGACCTTGAGTCTCACTAGACACAATGCAAGGCAAGCAGGGAAGTGGTTAGCGTCCCCATTTACACACAAGAAAACGGAGGATCAGAAAAGTCAAAGAATTTGTCCCATGTCATGGTGACATACAGACCCAAACACAGAGTCCAGGCTATATGTGGGTCCCATCTGTCACTCTTTTAAAAGCTATGAGATCTGCCTGGCTCTGGCTTTCCTGCAAAATTGCATATCCTGGGCAATTATAGGAACCCCGGCTATGCAAATTCTCCAGCCTGTGCCCCTCTCCCACCTTTGGATCCCTTGCCTGCCCATTATTAATACCAATACCATCAATACCTATTAAAGGTTTCTGGTTATGCTCCCCCTCCCACCTCTTCAGCCAGCCCTCATATGGGCTAGTAACCTGTAAATCAGTTCCCACCAAAGCATTCTCAGTGGAGTCCAAGATTGCCAAGGTCCACAATTAGTTAATGGAGGCACCAGGATTTGAACCCAAAATGGTATAATTCCAGGTCTTGTCATGGGCATGGCAAAGTAAACATTCCCAGAAGTCCCTGATGACACCACTTGGGAAGTTCCATTCTCTATACAGAAACTCTCTTTCTGCCCAAATCCTTCAAAAATATGCATCTAAGGAAAATTAAACTTCACCCAATACTTATACCCTCACCAAAATAGAAATAATATTCCAGATTATTCTATGAAAGCTTCTGATTAGGTTAACATTTTGATAAGCAGATACATGCCAAGTCCTGGGGCATGGCTATAACTTATGATGATGATGATAATGATGATGATGATGATGGTGATGGTGATGGCCACTTACAGAGCTTTGACCCCATGTCACACACTATGGGAATCCTCTTAACATTATCTTATTTACTCCTCATTAACTCCAGGAGGTATATAATATGATTCCCATTGCAGGTGAGAAGACCAGGGCCTATAGGGATTAACAAATTTGCCCAAAGTTTCATAGGGGGGTCCAGCCAGGATTCAACTCCTGTCTGCCTGGTTAAAAGTCTTAGGAAGTCTAACTGCAGTATTATCATGAAAATGGGCCTAGGCAAGGAGAAAAACTTAAATGTTTGAGACTGGTTGGAATAAAACACAGATACTCGAGTACTTATTTCAAACCCCAAGCCTACACAGTGATGCTGGATCCTGGCAAACAAACAGACACTGAAAACAAGCTCCTTTTCAAAGCAGTTTCTGTTCTGGGGCCAATTCTAAATACCATTTAACCAGACTTTCTCTGTGTATTTTTGGAACTTTCTCAGGCATAACAGGAATGAAAACACTCATCCACTGGAGGGGGAAATGGAGATGAAGTGTGGAAGAAACGCTTAGCAAGCAGTGCTGGCATGGGGGTAGGGAAGAGAGAAGGGGAGTTGGCCCCCTCCTCCCATTTTGGGCGGAGTGGAACCCACCCCATCTGACTTAGCCATTTCCCTGGACTCCTTCTCTAGCTTTCTATCCAAATCTTTCTTAATCCCTCTCTTTCTACGTGTCTCATCTTTATTCTCCGTCCTTTCCCCTTGATCACTGTAACCAATGGATTGGAAGGGACACAGATAGGAGGACCCAGGGCAGGGAGAATAGGATGCACAAGATCAGGTTACAGTGCATCTCAGTTCCTTTGTTCCTCCCAGCCAAAGTCTATACTCATCAAATAATAAGGCAATGGGAGGGGACAGAAAGTCCACTGGCCTAGGAATTCATACCTCTGGGTTCTAATCCTGACCAGCTAGGTGTGTAACCTTGAGTCTCTATGCCTTTGACTGTAAAATGAGAGGAAATGGAATCATCTTTCAAGTTCCTTCTCAATTATGAATGCCTAGACTTTCTGTAGCTGGATAAAGCATTACAAAATCCTTAATACTACAAAATAATAGTATTACAAAATAATAATCATAATAGAATTATAAAATAAGGGCGCCTGGGTGGCTCAGTTGGTTGAGCGACTGCCTTCGGCTCAGGTCATGATCCTGGAGTCCCTGGATCGAGTCCCGCATCGGGCTCCCTGCTCGGCAGGGAGTCTGCTTCATCCTCTGACCCTATCCCCTCTCAGGTGTTCTCTCTCTCTCATTCTCTCTCTCTCA
The DNA here is from genome assembly GCF_011800145.1 of Mirounga leonina. NCBI lineage: Eukaryota > Metazoa > Chordata > Mammalia > Carnivora > Phocidae > Mirounga > Mirounga leonina. The sequence goes on from NW_023270377.1 coordinate 17,132,722, forward strand.
AATAAATAAATAAAATCTTTAAAAAAAAAAACAAAAAGAATTATAAAATAATTGGCTCATTCTCTGATGAATCAACTCCTGGGTGAGACCCAAAGACAAAGTTAGCTACCCTTTTCCAAATGAGTTAGTGATCCAGTACTTACTTCATTTGATCATTAGAAAATCAGGCTAAATAATGTAGGTCTCCAAAGTGGATATTTTTCTCCTGATAACCCACTTACACAAATGAATCTGATAATTGCCCAACTTCTGCTTTGAGCAAGGACACACCTAATTATTTCCTAATTTCAGAAGGGTTCCCAAGCAACAAGTGTGAATAATCTTTTCTATTCAGTATGCTTTGGCTTTACGTTATTTCCACACTAATGTTGATTTTGTCAGGCTTCTCAGGCAAAGAGATGCATAAAGACAAATAAGAATAAAGTTTAAGAGCTAGGCATTTATTTTCTTTCCAATCCATCTTCAAGGTGAACACTTCACGGGAAGGACAGGTCCTCTTGATTTTAGGAGCTTATCAACAGCCCTGGGGCAAAGTTACAATCTGCTAACAAAGAACTATTGTAATCAAAGGAATCTAACAGAAAGTTTTCTATTGCTGCTTGCCTGGGAAAGAAAGTTTTTCTTTCCCTAACTAGTTATTAAAGTACTTATGTTTAAATCAGGGATATTTCAGTGACATCAGAATATGGACCAACCCTAAGCCTTTGTGAAAACTTAAATTACTGCTTGAAAACGTTCTGTTAACTTTCAATTTTCTTGTATTTTCCAATTTTTTTTTAAATACCTTGCTACATTTTCTCAGTGGCTTGTCTTGATTCAGTTAGCCAAAGGAGCTTCCCCCCTCCTTTTTTTTTTTTAAGACAGAACATAGGAACAATGATATTCTTTGAACTTAGTTGAAGGTAGCTATTTAGAATTTGCCAAATTAGATGGACTGAGCATTTCAGTTCTATTGAGTGCACTCATCTGATAAGTCTTTGATGCATATCTCTATCGGCTTGTGGTAAGAGAAAAAATTAAAGGCAGGTGGGGAAAGCAAAGCCGCGCGCCTAAGAGGCAAATCTAGAACATGTTATAACATTGTTATTATTGGCTGGGGTCAGCACTCTGCATCTTTCCTCTGCATCAGGAGCTGGGGTTTGTTTGGTGACACAGAGGGAGGCCCCTTATTGGATTCATATTGGCTGAGAGCAGGAGGAAAAAGGGTTGGAGCTGCAACAAGGCAGGAAAAGAGTGTATCCTGGTGGCTGGAAAGAAAAGCAGCCAAGGTGGGGGGAAGGTGTGGCTCAGGACTTTGGAAGGTGGTGAATTTCTGGTTTATCTGTACGTTTTAACACCATGCACCTCCAGTAAAAGTCATTACTATTGGTGTTTAAAATAACATCTGACTTCGGTAGTCAGATTCTTTTTCTATTATTTGGGAGATATTCATAAATTTGGACTCCAAGACTAGAAGGTGAGTTTAGAAATTCCAAATGTGGGAAGCCTGGGTGGCTCAGTTGGTTAAGGGTCTGTCTTCATCTCAGATCATGATCCCGGGGTCCTGGAATCGAGCCCCATGTCGGGCTCCCTGCTCAGTGGGGTACCTGCTTCTCCCTCTCCCCCCTGCTCATGCTCTCTCGCGCACTCTCTCTCTCTGATAAATAAAATCTTTTTTAAAAGAAATTCCAAATGTGACCAAAAAAAAAAAATTCCAAATGTGTTAAACATCAAAAGTTTGTACCAAAAATGCAACTCCTTGCTCTGTCCTTGCGCTTGCTCCCTTCTATCTCATCCTTTCCTGAATGATGGTTGAAGAAGGGGGGGGCAGGGAGGCCAGTTTGGAAAGCCAGTATCCTTCCTCCTCTGGGTCACCAAATGCCAAGAGGGATCAGCAGCTACACTGGCCACTTTGAATTTTCCATCCTCTGTATATGAAATCCCCTTCATTTTACTCTTTGCATTTATCCATTTTCCTTGTCAGCAGGTTTTACCAATCAAAGAAAACATGGTAAGAGCTCAAACTCAATTCACTCCCTGAGATTCAGACACACCTGAGTCTCCCGGAAATAAAGGTTTGCCTTCTCTGCCAAAGTCAAGGTACAGTACTTTCGCATAGCAAAAGGATAAGGGGGATTTTTTCTCATCCCTCATGCCTGCACTATTTGTGCACAGACTTTGGTAGGCACCTGCAGACAAAACAAATCAGAGAATGTGTGTCAGAACCCTGAGTGATGTGCTAACAAAACCCCGCTGGCTTTCTGGAAGCAACTACGTTTTGTGTGCTGAGTCCTTCTCATTAAACCATTTTTAGGAGGCATTACCCACCCCACCCCACCCCCCACCCCCAGAGTGCTGGAGGCTGCCCAGGGGATGTTCTGTCGGGAATAGCCCAGGACACAGTCATGGTAGGTTTGCAGATGCGACACTTGGCTGTGAGCAACATGATATCCCCGAGTACCCTCTAATGCCCAGGAACTTGACGTTGCGGGATCTCTGTGGTGTGAATGCCAAACTGAGACCCACCTTGTAGAATGCTGGAGACAGCACAGTAGCTCCCTCCTGCTCCATCCCCACATTACACTTGACTTTTGCTGCTACTCGGGGCACTAAGCCAAAGAAGTTCGCATGGGATAAAGATGAGAAGTTGCACATGCACATCCCTTCTCAGAAGGAACTCTGCCTTTCTCCCTGGTCACGCGAAACCCTTGGGATCCAAGCTCCATCCTCATGACACCTCCCACCTCCTGCCCTTTTCTTCTCCTCCCAACTAACAACCATACTAATAAAGACTAACCTTCATTGAATGCCTCCCTCGTACAAGGGGCTTAACTCAATTAACCCTGTTGTGATCCTCATTTTAATGATGAGGAAATTGAGACTGGAGAAATTAGCAACCTGCCCAAGATCACAAAGCTAGAAAATAAGGATTTGAAAGCAGGCTTTGAACTGCCCGAACTTACGCCCTTAAACCATTACATTATCCTTCCTCTGTTGTTGGGATATTGATCACATCAGGTTGACCTTGATATTCATTTGAAGTCTGAGTAAAAATGAGGGAAGAAAGGGGAGCGTGTCTAGGTTCATACACCACAATACTAAGGATGGCTCTCTCTGGCTAGAGACTTTGAGGACATATAGTAACAGAGAAGTCACTGCATGCATCACATACCTTCCCTTAGCACAGGACTTCTGGATGGGCAGTCTGCAGACCATCAACATCAAAATCACCTGGGATCCTTGCTTCCTGGGCCCCTCTCACAACCTGCTCAGTCAGATTGCTGAGGTCGAGACCCAAGGACCTGCAGCTCAGTAAGCTCCCCAGGTGATTTTTATATACATTAGTATCTGAGAACCACACACTTAGAGAACCACAAAATTCCTTTCAAATGATCTATGGAACAATATCTGTGGGCACTAGCTTTTGGGTGGGAGGAGATGGTTAAGGGAGAGATTGAAGAGGTATTTTTCCATGTTGGTCCAATGAAGCCAAGATACAGTGGCAGCAAACACATTTCAAATAGAATTCATCTTCTGTTCCTTAACATACACACCCCCCCCGAAAAAAAGGAAAGTTGGGGGGATATTCAGTTGTTAACTACAAGGCTAATTTGGTTTGTTTTGGTTTTTGTTAGTTTTGTTTTGTTTTACTTTGTGTGTTTTGTTTTTATTTTTTCCCCCTTGAAAGTTTGTTATGTTATAGACCGAAGGGCCCACATTCCTTAAAATATCCCTGCCCTGCAAATCTGAGGAACATTGGAGCTGGTGGCCCCACAGGAATCCTGCCAGGGTTCATCCCAGGGAGCTGCCTGCAAGCTTTCCACACCGAATGGAAGATGGGGGGCGGGGTAGGGGGGGAGCATGCCATGACCACTGGTGAATAACCAGGTATGATCAGTCTCCTGGGGAAGGGACTGTATTTTAGAAATATTGTCACAGGAACATAGAATTTCAGACCTGGCAAGAATTTTAAAGATTATCTAGTGGAGTCCTCAACTGTTACAGACGAGAGACGTGAGGAGACCTGGCAGCATTAAGAGCACAGATTGGGGCTTCCTCCTCCAGGTCCAGGTTCTGGAAAGATCCCACCAGTGTTTCCTGAAAGTCGTTTATTAGTATACTCCTTCACAATTTTATTTCCTTTCTGCCTCACCTTTCCATCTGTGCTATTAACAGTTCTCTTTAAATCAACTCATGCTCTCACTCAAATTTATTCAAGAAGCAAACTTTGAGTCAGTGCTGTAAATGAAAGATCACGTCAGGGGCTAGAAATAAGAACCAAACTCTCCCTGTCTGACCTCCCTGAAACTCAGGGACCAGGAGGGTTTAGATAAGGAGAGACACTCTTGCTAAATGTTAGCTAGATGCATAACCTGCCTGGGGCTCTAAGCCTGGGGTCTGCTGTCAAGAGAGTAGATCGGCAAGTGTCAGAAAGCGCTCAGAGCCAAACTACTGGTCAACAGAGACTCATCTTGTTCATCTGAAGATTAAAAGGAGAATTGGAAAGGGAGTGTAATTTAAAATATAATTTAAAATCTACCCTATCTACCACTGTCTCTGGTCCACCAGTGGCACCTATTCTTTGAGTAAGGATGATGACTTTAGTGAAGGTCATGCTCCATGCCCCACTGCCCCAGGTCATGTCTTGGGCATTTATCCCCCTTGGCTATGTCTGTGCTTCACAGAGACACAAGACCCTGTCACACAATGGAATTGGCACCAGTCACCTCTTTCCAGCCAGAAGCATGACTAAAGAGGCAGTTTGCTCTTTTCCTTTCTTTCCCCGATGGTGGCGATCATGCTCCAAAGCAATGAAATGTACACAGAGGAGAGGTCTTAAATGATTGCTCTGCTCAAACATCTGACATGTCTCCTGCTACTTATAAAACAAAATACAGATCCCTCAGTCCAGCATGGAAGGCCCTCTGCTGCATGATCCCAACATACTTTTCACAGAATCAAAGTCCTTCAGAGCCAGAAAGGGGTGAGAGCCCTTTCATTCCAGGAGGGCTGGAGTCTCTAGCCAGCCCTCAGCACTTCAGAATTGACCAGATATCATGGTTCTCAGCCTCACTGCCCATTGGAATCACCTGGGTGCACTCCGAACATATCTGGCTGCACCCAGGACCCACTGAATGCTTAGAATCTCTGGGGGTGTAACCAAGACATCACTAGTTTTAAAAGTTCCCTGAGGGATTCTAACGTGTAGCCAAGAGAACCACTACCTCATACCTATGGAAACATGATCTCCAGGGCTGGGATCCAGAAATCTGTATTTTAAATAAACATTCAGGAGATTGTAATGTGAAACCAATTTTGAGAACAGGACCAGTCCAACTTTCATAGTCTGTAGATTAAGAAACAGAAGCCCCAAGTTGCTAAATCACAGAGCCTGCATCAAAAACTAGCTAGCAGCAGAACTGAAAGTGAAATCCAGGTCCAGATTCACTGTCCAGGGCTCTTGCCATGATGCACTGCTGCTAAACTTTTCTCTGACTTTTGGATATACCTTCTTCTCCAGCCTACACATCTGTCCCCTGGCCCCTACATACATTCTGGCTTTTGTCATGTTGGCACCCCCGCCCCCACCTGGAATAGTCATGTCATTCCTTCCAGTTTAAGTCCTGGCTTGGCTGTTCCCACATCCAGCATTGGCTTTCTTAGCTGCCCCTCCAGCACATGCCACCTCTCCCTTCTCTCTCCCTTCTCTCTCTCTTTCCTTTCCACCCCTGTAGCATTTACGATCACAGCTTAGCCTTGAGTTATTCTGTAATAACACAGGATAGAAATTCCCAAAGGGCAGAGACCATGGCTTCTGTTCTCCTCATATCCGCCCAGCGCACTCAAAATAAGCACTCAAGAAACGCTCTTCCATACCCAGACAGCAAGCTTCAAGACTCACTCAAGTATACCTTGTTGAAAATCACCTTTTGGGACCCTTTCAGAAATCTCTTGCAAGAGGGAAAAAAAATTCACTTTCTGTGTTTCTCTTTTTTTATTGTTACTATTATTTCTTTTTTTTTAATGGCCTTGAGGTTTGTGTCACTTGCAATCAAGTGGCAGTGAACTTGATGGTGGAGTACCTAACTTTTCAAGACCAGCATGACATATGCATAGACATTATGCATGTCTTCTTTTGTGTGCAGTCTTTCCGCAAATGTCAATGGCTTTTCAGAATAATAGACAATCCTGGGCTGTTGCAGCACCTGCACAAGGACTGCTAGGAAACCACTCAGCCTTAGAAATAAGCAGAAAAATCCCCCTAATGCCTCAGGAAATCAAGGGAAACACAAATACGGCAGTCCTCATCATTTACCTCTTCATCACTTGGCTCAATTGACGTCTTCAAATCAAAAAGCACAAAGCCTCCAAACCCGACTTTGGCTTTAAGATTTCTCATTAAGAAAACGCTCTGGTTTCTAATTGGTTTTATTAGAGCTTTACTAAGTTGTATGGACTTGTGTGTGTGTGTGTGCAAATAAGTGGCGAAGGTATAAATTACCTTGTTTGTGGTCAACACAGAGGATTTCATACTGGTAGAAATGTAAATTGGTGCCTTTGCTTTGGAAAATAGTCTAGCAATTCGTCCAAGGTTAACCATAGTTACCATACGATCTAGCAATTCCCCTTTGGAGGTATACAGCTAAGAGAAATGAACACATACACCCACACAAAAACTTAGACATGAAGACTCATAACAGCATTGTTCCTAACAGCCATAAGTGGAACTGACCCACGTGTCCATCAAGGAATCAATAAATAAAATGTGGTATATCCATAGAGTGGAACATTATTCAACCATATAAAGGAATGAAGTACTGATACATGCAACAACTTGGACAAACCTAGAATGCATTTGCTGAGTGATAGAAGCCAGTTACAAAAGACTACACAATGTATGAGTCCATTAGTATGAAAGAGACAAACCTAGAGAGACAGAAAGTAGGCTGTTGCCTGGAAGGAGAGAGGGGCTGGGGAGAAACAGGGAGTGACTGCTAACTGGTACAGGGTTTCTGTTTCAAGAGACGAAAATGGTCTAAAGTTGATGGCAGCGATAGTTACACATCTGAATAAACAACAACAACAAAAACCATTGAATTGTATACTTCAAGTGGGTGAATTATAAGGTATATGAGTTATATCTTAATAAAGATGTTACATTAAAAAAGAAGCTTTTAAAAAATGAGAGTTCCAGTCCCGCTGTATACCTCTTACTAGCTGTGTAATCTGAAGCAACTCACTGAAGCTCTCTAAACCTCAGGGTCCTCATCTGTAAAATGGACCAACATTATTGTAAAAATAAAATCAAATAATCCGTAGGGAGGGTGTAAGCTTATAGTAAGCTCTCAGTAAGTGTTAGCTATGTTTGCTATTATTTCCTAACTCCTGGAAAAGACAATTAACCTGGGATCCTCCTGCATGAACTCCAACTGAATTCTGTATAAGCAGTAGAAATGACATCAGAAAAGGGACTTAGAAATAAAAGGAAATCTTCCCTAGAATCATTCTCTCCCTCTGTAATTCAGATAGACCCCACTGTCTCCTTGCCCAATCCCACTACCCATGTGGAAAAGGTCTTAAAAGACCTTTCCCCCCACCCCCTGCCTAATTTCTACCCAGGGGACTGCTCGTTCGGTTGCTTCTAGAACTTCGGGAGGCTTGGAAGAACTAACCAAGAGAAGAAAAGCGTGTTCAGTTACAGCAACGGGTAGAAGGCAATGAACGAAGGCTTACCTGCCGGGCACACCTCACCCATCTTCACAGGCTCAGAAACATTCCATTCTGAAGGGCATTGAAGTTATTACTACCTGCAGCAGCCAGCCAGTGAGAAATTCTTCTCTGGGTTTCAGCTCAGCCAGCTTTCATTACTGGTGAAAAATATCACCACATAATTCAACCCAGCTCAAGCTTTACCTCCTCTCTGAAGACATTCTGACCATCCCTGTCCCCAGTGATTATTCCCACCGTTGAATTCCTGTGGGATTAATGTGATAACCTATAAAATCACCTAGGACTGAGGCTGGCACATTAGTGACTGCTCAAAAACCATCTCTCAGCCATCACTGGCGCTGGTCCTGTGGCCCCCAGCAAACTCCACCCCGTGTTGTCATTTATCTTGTGACATAGCCATGTTCTGTCTCCCCAGCCCATCTGCGAGCCAGGGAGGACAAGGGACCTTATGGCATACATCCCCACCTCAGCGTCCTGAGTTCCTCTGTAATGAGGTGGTCAACAAACATTTGTTTAAGATCATAATTCCCATCCCCTCTTTTCTTGCAGAATAATGTGTGTGAATATGTGGGAGACAGTAGTACTCTAAATATTATTCGACAGAAAGGCCTACTTTGCCATTTAGACTTCCAGTCAAAGCTGTATGAATAGATGGGAGGATCGAGCTTTAAAACAGCAGGAGTAGAACAAAGCTGTACTTAATAAAGGGCACAATGTACTCAAGGAAAGTTGATAGCTAACCTAGTTGACCCGGCCCTCCCCCAGCCTGCATCCAGCTGCCATTAAGAATCTAGAGCTGATTCTCTGGGTAGAAAGCATTACCGGAGGACAGCCAAAGATAGGTTACGGGGTCTGGAAGGAAGGAGTCTGCATCACAGTCCTACTTGGTTCCAGTTGGGTATGTTACAGAACCTGGACCCTCATGTCCCTTGGTGCCTGGTGCTCGTGGGATAATGACATTGACACCTTAGTGCCATTATGAAGTGAAAGGCATAATGCTCCATACATGGCAATTAGAATTACTGCAATGCTTCAACCAGGAATTTGGAGAGGTGCCAGGATACCAGGATACACTGCACCTCACCCCCAAATCCTTCTTCAGTCACTCACTTAGCTGAGTTACCTTGGATAACTTAAAACTTCCTTACCTATAAAATGGGAATTAAAAAGCCTACCACTTAGCACCTGTGGCAATGACCACTAGTTTTTCATCAAATATCCCAGTCCCTCTTCTTCCTGGGTACTCAGGTAGGCTACATTTGCCAGTCATCCTTGAAGTCAAGGATGTCCATGAGATTCCCTAACACATATCCACATATTGGCTTTTAATAAAGATCAAACAAAATAAATACATATAAAACTGAGTCATAATAGCTCAATAATGGTTCATTCCTTTCCATTCATAGGTCTGCTACTCCCTGAAAATATACCAATAAAACCTTTTTTTTAATTTTTTTTTTTTTTTTTGCTTTGGAGGGAGAGTTTTCTAGGACTATTTAGAAGTACAGACTGGGGCTAACCCTGTAAGCTTCTTAGAGGCAAACTTCTGGAAGATTTCTGGCCATTTACATCTTTAAACTGCTCTTTGACCTGAGGGTGACACTTAACCTTGAAGCCTAACTGGAAGTTGAGAGAGGTGGAAGCCCTGGGACAGGGAGACCCACCTAACTCAGTGGCCAGCAGGTCCTTTCAGGTTTTCCAGAGCAGGTCAGACCTGCTGTAATTTCCTAGGGGTTCTCTATAATCACAGAGAATGCATTTTTTTTTTCCTTATTGTGACCAACTGGGGACTATTTCTTTTTTAAGTTTCCCAGTGGAAATATTTGTTCATAGTTTATATAAAATCCCATAGAGTCCAATAGCCATACAGACAATCATTTAAAACTCACACTCTTACTCTTGCAGATTCTTATCAAAGTCTGGATATAATTCTTTTAAAATGGAATCCTGACCAGATGCCGCCAAAGAAGCTCCATCCCCCATGTGAACCCATCCTACCCACAGTGGGGCACGTATGGAGATGGGGACGGCAGGTGGCGTGAGAGGGGCTGTCAGAGGGGGTCAGACTGGAGCATGGAAGGACGGGGTTCACAGACGGGTGAGAGAAGCCAGGGGTGAGGGCAGCAGCATGAACACAGAACCGGACTTCCAAAGGCAGGAAATCACCATCAGTTATTCCAGGTAGAAACAACGACACAGATTTGGAGAAAAGCATGGTAAAAGTCATTGCTATTTCATGAGAAAATAATTTAAAATAGACTGGACTGACATTTCTGGAAGGTGGGGGCTACAGCCAAACGTTCCTTTCCGACACAACTGAGAAGTGCCTGTGGGCCAGGGCCCGTGCTCTGGGCACCCCTGGGCTGCCACCGTGGCCTGTGAACGGCAGCGGTCAGAGAAGTGAGTGGACCTGCTGAGTGGCCCTGGCCAGGGTGGCATCCAGACACGTGGGCAACAACCTGGAGTCACTTCTGACTGATATTCTTTTGGTCCAGCATTTATTTCGTGGGCAAGAGGAGGCATTGGGAAAAGGTGTTTTATTTTCACAGTTCCATTGGGAGGTGCTGTCTTCTCTGGCTACACGTCAAGATCTGAATTAACGGGCACCCTACTGCCAACGTTTCCAGTGATGCCCGAACACTCCGCAGTTGCCCAATGGGCCTGCCCATTAACTGGGCTCTTCTGAGTGATATTCCCTTCTGAGGTAACACCAGGGAGCCGACTGGCAAACCAGGCATGCCTCCTCCTTTTAATCCTTCCTTCCTCCTTCCCTCTGGAAATGCATCTCCTTTCCGGACAAAGCACCTTTCATATCCCTTCATGGCTGACGCCTCAACACAGCCAAGTGTGGGACCACAGCCCACGCTTCTAATGACTCACTTGGGGAAAGGAGGAATAAGGCAGAACGAAAACCTGCATGGCTGGGGGAGAAATATTTCCAACAGAGAAGTCTATTCTCTGAATATGCAATCTCATGAGAACAGCGGAGCAATTCAGTATTGCGGTGAGGAAATGATAAGAAAGTGTTTTACTGCTGAGGCAGCCTGCTTCTGCGAGCTTTCTTCAGCGTGTCTGGGGCTTTTATTCCGCTTCTACCGCCCAGCCTTCCTGCCAGATATTTTCTTTCTCGGGTATCACGTGAGTGCACATACGTGTGTCTACATACACATGCAAGAGCATGTTTGTAGTTTGTAGAACTGCGTCTCCACTAGGATATTTCAGCATCCCATTTTCCTGGACTGTGCAAACCAGGAGTTCATGTGATGGGGATTCCGTTTCAAGACCAAATTATGTGGAGAGAATTAAAAAAAAAAAAAAACTATGTATTTTTTTTTCAGGTGTTTATGAAGTCCTGAAATTGTACAAAACTACTGTAGAGAAAAGCGTTTTTGTGGACAGAACACAAAGACCCGGGAGGTAGAGAGAAACTAATTTAGAAAGCTCACCATGTCTAGACCTCTTCTGTAATTTATAATAATTTGAGTCACTCTCTGCGGTCCTTCAGTATTGCAAAACTAAATCGGACTGAAAATACACATATAATTAATAAAATTTAATTCTTTACCCTTCAGCTCCCTCAAAAAAAATAAATTACCTGGCCTTCAAAACATGTCTGTGTTTCACTTAGTTAAGGGTCACTTTTGTGTTTTCTTTTGGTGGAAGACTGATGGTTTAGCCCAAGCTGTCACTCAAAGTCTCTGGGTTAAAAGGTCTCCATTTATTTACCTTGGGCGCTCATATTAACTAGTTAAATGGCTGAATAGCAGTCAATGACTGAGAAAAACAGATATCTGAGAAGTAAAACTTTTGGTACTTGAAAAATTATAGAAGTTCTTTGGTGGAGTTTATTATTCACTAATTATTGACTAAGCATAAGAAGTTGTATATTTTCCTAGCTTTGAAAATAATAAATCATTCAAAGCTCCACCCATCATTCTAAATAGCTGGTACAAATTGCTCTGCAGACCTACCCAAAACAGAGGCTTCCAGAAGCTTTTATTGTCCAACTACTGACATCCTAGAGATGTCAAAGTCTGACACCTCACCCGCCCTCCCCTCAAACACATGCACAGAGCAATAGTACAACCATGATGATGGTAAATCGTGGGACTCTGTGGGTGGGGGAGGAGCTTCCTACACTTTAATGAGGCCAGAATCCAGTCTTTAAAAGCAAATTCACCAGCTGCTTTCCCAGCATGGATTGCTGTCCCAGCTTCCTCACATCTGTCAGTAAGACCACCGGTCTCTCAAGCAAGAAATCCGTCATCATCAGCCACTCTCTGGCCTTCAGCTCCTATATGCACTCTGTGACCAAGCCTGTCAACCCCACGCAGAGACTCTCAGTGAATCTCTTCCCTTCCATGGGAAAGAATTTCTTAAGTCTCAACAAGTGCAAGGTAATGCTGTTGCCAGGATATCTTGCCCAGCATCACCACGTTAGCCCTAGCCTTCACCACCTCCCAACAAACTTCTGTTCTGCCCTCAAGGACACAGGCTGTTGCAAAGGATTTGCTTTAGGGGCAAATGAAAGGGAACCTTGCCCTGCCAACACCTTGATTTTTTTTACTTCTGGCCTCCAGAACTGAGAGAATAAATTTCTGTTGTTTTAAGCCACCCAGTTTGTGGTGCTTTGTCACACAGCCATGAGGAGCCAACTCAAGGGCAGAGAGAATTATCCAGATAATTAACAGCTTGTCTAAAATAAGTAACTGAGGGCAAAATTCTCTTAAAAGCCTAAATCATCCCAATAGCTAACTTGGTTCTCTCCTTCACTTTGGATGTGTACAGGGATATGTAATAGCCCCCATGCAATTAATAATAATGATGATCACTGTTTTTATCACTTTATCCACCATTTATTTGGTGCCAAGCTCTGGTCCCATCCACGGATTATTCCATTCTGCTTCCTGTCAGGCAGGCGTCAGGCAGGCAGCAACCCCACCTTTTGAAGATCTTAGCCTATAACAAAGGTAACCTAAAAATAAATTCAGTTTATTCCTCTAGACATATATATAGCCCTTTCCACTAGCAGCATCTAACCTATACAAATTCTGCTTTTCTGTCCATTTATTCCTCACACCAGCACTGGGGGCTCCAGTAAGTCTCGTGACCTGCATTGGCAGGTGGAGTTTCTGCTCTTGCCTTTGGTCCCCACTGAGGGAACATGGGCCTCTCTTCCAGGGACAGCCCAGTCCCAGGATCACATGCTGTTTGGGGTCTTCTTTCCTAACAGAGGCCTGGTGCTCAGCACCAAGCAATCACCTTCTTTTCTAGGCCTCTCTCCAAAAAAAAAAAAGACTATCAGAGGAGACATCTGATGAAGAAAGCCCACACTGTCCTTGTTTGCTCCCTGGCCATTTCTGCAAATGGCACTGTTATGGCAGGAAATTTCAAACAGATGCCCCTCGACCCTCAGTGCCCCCAAGGTGACTGATCGTAAGGTCAGCACGTGGACTCTTCATCTGGACAGAGCCAAAGCCCGGGTGTTTTAATTGGGGGCGTCGTCTGTTACAGCTGCAATCCATTAGGAGCAAATGCTTTTCAAAGAAAGCTTTTCTTTTGCTATTGCTCTTGTTGCTCATGCCTGTGCCTGGAGACTTGGGGGCGCGGAATGCCAACTTAGAACAAGTGTCAGGTAAGCAAACAAAATCTCTTTTATGATTCAATGACAATAAGAGATTGCATTTATATCCAGGAAGAATGAGACATCCAGCAAACTTCCAGGAGGAAGCAGGGTAGCAATCTATGCTAACCCCAAACATGATCTTTAATGCCAGACTTCAAAAGAAAGTTTCTCCCCCACTTTTCCCTCCCAAATTTTACTAACAGAATTACCAGAGACCAAGCGCACCATGCTTTTTTTTTTTCCTACTTCAGTTTCTCCTTGGGTGAGGGAGACACCTTCGTGGGGAACAAGATAAACTTACAATGAACCAGGCCTAGTTTATAACAAACATACCAGAACTGTACAACTAAACACATCTGCTACCTTCCAGGAATTTACGTTGGGAGATGCAACACTCATCCCAGCAATGACAGAACTTTATTCAAAATATCTTGGCACTTCTCTTTGGAGAATGCCTTCAGAGTTGGTTATGAATCACGTGAAAAGCAGTGACAGTGTCTCACAATCAAACACAATTCTAGGGCCAAAAACAGCATTGTCCCCTTAGTTGTCCATTGTACCCACCACACCAGTGGTTCTCAGCCAGGGGTGATTTTCCCCCTAGGGAACCTTAGTCAATGTCTGGAGACATATTTGATTGTCACACTTGGGGACTAGGGGGGTATGGGCATCTTGTGGGGAGAGGCCAGGGATGCTGCTAAACATCTTATGGTGCCCAGGGCAGTTCCCCACAGCAAAGGATTATCCAGCCCAAAATGTCAATAGTGCCACGATTGAGAAACCCTGACTGTGTTCCACATCTGACTTCAGATGGCAAAGCCTTCCTTGGAAGATTCAGGTGTTAATCAATCCTGAGTCTTCTGATAGTAAATTTCACAGTTAAACAGCGTTTTGAACAAAAGCACCATCATCAGAAAAGAAAGATTCCGTTTCCCCAAAGGAGAATTTTGAGGAAAAACCACCCATTTGATCTCTCTGCTCACTCTCTTAGTTACCAAAAAAGTCACACGTGCTCAGGGATATCTTTTGGAAATGCTTCAATTATATTGTCTCCCAGGCTGGAGGCTTTCGGATGCATTTCTTTTTGAAGCTGCTAAATCTTTTCTCAAAATGATATTGTAGTTATCAGGAATCTAATATAAAAAAAAATGTAGAGGTACTCTGCTTGCAGAAAGGGTAGAGAGTGGAGGCTGGGAACTTCCCCGTGCAGAACCAGCCTTAGTCATCATCACCCCTCTCTCCACTCCCTCCCCCTAGGATTCTAAGAGTGTTACCTTGAAAACCACCATCCAGTAGCTGAGCTGTGAAGAGGGCAGAGCTGCATGGACCAAGAGACCTCACATGTTCATGCTTGTACACCGATCCAACCACACATTCTGACTCTTTGACCCCAAAATATATTCTCTTGGAAATGTTCCTGTCATGTCAATGTATCTACTAGGTTCAGAAGAACAGCAGCAGTGACTGTCTTTCCTTGATGATTTCTATGATAACTAATTAGAAAATCACTTATGTGAGTAATACATAACTATAGTTCATAAGCCATATAAGTAACCACAAAGCAGGTGATTTTATTTTTTTTAAAAATCCATCATTTCAGCATGCCTTAGGCACTTCTCTGCCCTCCTGACACCCACCTTCAGTGTGCAGGAAATAATGCCTTGCTTATAAAGCAAAAATTAGAAATTTTTATTCTAATTTGCCATTTAGAGTCTAGGAAATATGATGGCTTAAGGCCAAGATTGCATTCTACACTCCTAATTGTATGGGATGCTCATTTTTCTTCCAAATAGTCAAAAGCTGCATCAGCTGAAATGATGTATCTAAAATTGTAAAGAGAGTTTGGATTTAAACTCCAAAACATCAGAAAAGAAATGCATAGGGAAAAATCATTCCCAAATACACCAGAGGCCATCTGAACTGAGAACCATCCAGCTGGGAAGTTCTCAAAAATGCTACTTTCCACTGAGACAAAATGCCTCAATTCTGCCTATGGCAGCCAGCCTCCAGGATGGCTCCCAATGACCCCCACCTCTGGGTATTCACACTCTTGTGTAGTCCCCTCCAACACTGTACCAGGGCTGAGTCTGTATGACCAATAACATATGGCAGAAGTGATTATTTGTCACTTCGAAGGAAGCTGGCTGCCATGTTGTGAGCTGCCTTAAGAAGAGGTCCACATGGCAAGGGACTGAGGGAAGTCTCTAGCCAACAGCCAGTGAGGAAATGAGGATCCCAGTTTAGGAGTCTGCAAAGAACCGAGGCCTGCCAACAACTGTGTGAATGAGCTTGAAGAGGACCCTTCAGCTGAGACTGTATCCCCAGCCAATAGCTTGACAGCTCATAAGACACCCTGAGCCAAAACCATACAACCAAGCCACTTCTGGATTCATAACCCTCAGAAACTTTGCAAGATAATAAATGTTTGTTATCTTAAGCGACTAAGTTCTGGGTTCGTTTGCTATGCAGCAATAGATAGCCTTAACCATATCCTCAGCCCCAAGAGGCACCAACCACAAAGACTGGGGTTCATAAGACATCTAAAGGTGAGGTCAAAGGCATAAAAAGGATTGGGGAATTCCAATTCTGAGCATAAATCAGAGGGTAAAAGTCTAGCTGAGATTCTAGTTATCATCACAGAAAGGGATGAAGAGGACAGTGGGAGAAAGCCACTGTGAGTTTCTAGAATCAGCTTGTTAGTTTTACCTTCTATTTCCATGAAGTGGTCAATACATAACACAAAAAGGGCCTGTGGACTTTTCACTGAGCCAGCAAAAAGGAATGAGTGGAGAAAATGGACTTCTACTCTATAGCCAAGTTTTGAGGGCTGGAAGAACCCTAGGACAAAGAAAAAGCTGAGGCTCTGGGACCTCATGCATGAAAGGAAAAGGGAAAATGTGGACACAATATGGAGCCTGAAATAGGAGTGGAGAGCTTACCTCATTGAATCATTCATTAAACCAACATTAAATGAGCATCTAGTATATTCCAGACACTGTGTCAGGAGTGGTAGTAACTGAGCAATATCATGGTAAGTAGATAGAGGTACACATTGAATACCATAGAAACCCTGGTGAAAATGCTAAATACCATAGAAACCTGGTGAAAACTCATTTAAATCTAATGGGGGAGGGAGATCAGAAAAGGCTTTCTGGAGTAAACAGGATTTGATGTGAGTTTTGATGAACCAGTTAGCTAGAAGAACACTCACAGAAAAGCATCCATGGCAAATGTAACATGCAGAGAGGCACAGAAATGATCAATATTGTGGTAGACTGGGAGAAAATAGTATAATATAATATAGATGATGTAGTGTGCTTGGAGGGAAGAATATATTCAGGTGGGTTGTGTAAGATGAAGCTAAAGAGGTAACTGGGACAAAATCATGAAGGAATTTATGGATGAAAGTATTAAGTTTTAACTTGGAAACTGATATCTATAGTTAACCACTGAAAATTTTTCAACATGCATGCATGCTTTCATTCAACAAGTTTTAATGGAGCTTCTGTCCTGGGCAAAGCATTGTGCTGTAGTTCTAGGGATACATGTCTGAACAAGACAAATGTGGTCCCTGCCCTGACTGCACTTACAGTTCCAAAGGGGAAAAAATGCATTAATGAATTAGTGTTTTAAGTAGATTCCTTTAGCATTTGTGTGGGGAACGGGTGGGTATGGGAAGGGGGAGGAAGATGAACAGTTTCCCAAATGCATTTCCAAAGACATCCTCATATTCCATCCTCCTCATGGGCCTCCCCTGCCTTCATATTGGCCAAACACACTTGGAAAAATTCCATTTCTAGGATAACAGTTGTATATGCTCCCAAGCAAGAATTTTTCAGACCTGTCCTTTTAAGCTCCTTTTCTCTTTTCTCCATGGCAAGAAGGACTTACTAAATGTCAGAATTAAGTAAGACCCAGGAGATTATCTACTCTGATCCATGCATGTTACAAACATGGAAGCTGAGGCCCAGAGAAGGGAAGAACTCCCTCCAAATTCTCAAGGCTGGTTGCAGCAGAACCAGCTGGACCTCAAGTCTCCCGGGTCACATGCCAGTTCCTTTGCTACCACATCTCACTAATACCATCATCCTTCAACCGCTATGTATGCTTCCACACCCTGCAGGAGCAGCATGCAAAAAAGAAAAAACACAACAACCTCAGAGCGTGGCAGAGATTTTAGCCACACTGAAATGCCAATGGCTTAATTCGGCAGCTGTCCAGGTCCCCGCTAAGCTGTTTTCCTCTACTCAATTAGACAGAGCATTGGGGGAAGATCAGGCAGAGAAAATTCTCCGGGGTCCCATCTGTTAATAAAAGCCACTGTCAGATTCTCCACAGTATGACGAATGATCAAAGATTTCTTCCCCCTTTCTTTATCACCTTCTTGTTTCAAGGCAACATCAGCCCAAATTACAAGAAGTAGTACAATCTATTTGAAAATGGAAATAAAACAGTCAAAAGAGAAGAGATAGGCCTAATCACTGAGATAGCTGCAAATTTTGATGCCAAGGAGCATCCATCTTTCAACAGGGAAGAGTATCTCATTTTGGACAATTCTATCAAATTGTGTGAGCCCCATGTTGGTTTAGTCCCTCCCAGCCGTGTTTCAATTGCCTGCTGTTTAACATACGTGCAGGGTCTGAGGTCCTTCGGGCACTGGATGCATCAGTGACTGGCAAATTAACAGCCTGTGTCTATATTGACATTTGTGTTCTCAACTTAATGGTTAATTTATTTAATGAACAGTTTCCGTCCTCATTAAGAGGGTAGGATGTCAAAAGTATATTGGACTGGGCAATATGACAAACAGGTGATGAGATTTTCTTTCCTCATTGACAGGGTTAATTGCTTGCGTCTTATTCATTTCATAAACATTTGATTTTGAGTACCTACTATGTGAGTGCCTGGTCCCAGGCTAGGTCTGTGGCTTCCAGCCAAAAGGCTCTCCCTCTGCCCAAAAAGAGCTCAAGCTCTATGGGTAAGTCATATAAGCCAGTTCACAGGCACCCAACAATGAGATGATGAGATCCTGAAACTCTTTGGGTCAAATGAAGATGGTAGAATAAAGTGGTAGCCATTAGGTTGAAAACTGAAATGCCAACCCAAGTACAAATCAATGAATTTGCTGATTGTTGATAGACATTAGCCCCTCTATTATTAGACAATAATGGGGGGGGGAGAATATCCAATAAGGATAGTCTATCCTAAGATAGACTGAATATTGCCTATTCCAAATAACAGAGGCAACAAAAATTCTATTAAACATGGTTAGACCCAACACTTATCTCCAAGTGAGATCTTCCAACCCTAAAATCAGGACAAAATCGTTCTTGCTTCCTCCTTTTGCTGACAGAGCATACTCACAACTTTGTCCAGCACTGGTCATTTCTGCCTTTCAGTATAGCTATCTCCAGGTATGTCCATCTCCCCTACTCCATAGTAAGTTCATGAGAATTCTGAGTCCCTGGTGCCTAACCCACTACCTAGGTATGCTGATCTCTGAGTTAATCAGTAGAATTGAAGTGAGATTCCAAAATAAGGGATGTGTTTCTTATCATGAGCACCCTCACTCTTCACTTAAGACCATAAAGATAGGAGTACCTGGGCAGCTCAGTTGGTTAAGCCTCTGACTCTTGATTTTGGCTCAGGCTGTGATCTCAGGGTCCTGAGATGGAGCCCTGCATTGGACTCTACAGTCAGCACAGAGTCTGAGATGATTCTCTCTCCCTCTCCCTCTCTCTAAAATAAAATCTTTAAAAAGAAAAGATTCTCTCTCTCACTCTACCCCTCCTCCCCCTGCTCATGCTCTCTCTCTAAAATAAATAAAAGAAAATCTTTAAAAAAAAAAAAATTCTCTTTCCCTCTGCCCCTCCCCACCCCCACTCATGCTCTCTCACTCTCTTGCTCTCTCAAAAGAAAAAGAAGACCATAAATATAGAGAGAAGTGGTTAAAAATGCAGATCCTGGAGCCCCACTGTCTGTGTTTGGATCCTGGCTGGCACATACTAGCTGTACAACCATGGGACAAGTTACTAATCCACACTGTGCACCAGTTTTCTCATCTATAAAATGAGGGTAGAAATAATACTTCCTAGCACTGTTGTGGAGGTTTACTAAATGTATTACTATATGGAAAAGAATTTAGGAGGGAAAAAAACCCAAAGTGAGGAAATTCTGCCAGATTTGTCCTATCGGGGCAAAAAATGTCCTAAGAAAACTGCTTCCTGTTATAAGTGGATTTGCCATTTCCAGAAAGTTGCCCGTTCTGGGGTATGAGCCACACAGCAGGTGAGTTTCAGTCCCATGTTTTAAGAGTTTTTCTCTTAACTTTTCTGTATTAAAGAGAAATTCTAGTAAAGACTAAGCAGTTGTTACATGGCTCAGTGATTCATGTATCTAAAAATCGAGAATTAAAGGAAAACCAACAGCCTCAATAATATTTTGAGTCTCTCATTTGGCTACTCTCAACAGTTTAAAATGCGTATTACATGGGGGCGCCTGGGGTGGCTCAGTGTGTTGAGAGTCCAACTCTTGGTTTTGGCTCAGTTCGTGTTCTCAGGGTGGTGAGATCGAGCCCCGCATGGAGACCCATGTCTGGCTCCGAGCCGGGCATGGAGCCTGCTTAAGATTCTATTTCCATCTCCCTCTGCCCCTCCCAGCCCCAAGCATGTGCTCACTTGCTTGCTCTCTCTCTCTCTCTTTCTCTCTAAAAAATAAAAAAAAAAAATAGGTATTGCATGGAGGAGACCATGAATCTGTGGAAGTAGAAACCGTATCTTTTTACCTTTAATGGCACATCACCTGGTACAGTATCAGACACACAGTAGGTGCTCAATAAATGTTTCACAAATGAATAGCTCATTTTATTTTGGGTCACATCTTTTATATATTTCCTTGATGTAAATAGAGCTATGAATTACACTGATGCACACACACGAGGATAGTCCTCGTGTGTGTGTGTGTGTGTGTGTGTGTGTTTGTGCGCAATGGCTCTTCATTTTATTGAAGTCTGTACAGAAAGAGGACAAATGGCTCAAAAGGGACCATAATGGAGGTTGTGGATAGAGCTGTAGGCCCAAATTTACCTATAACCAGAAGCAGCTTTCCAGGGACAATTTTGCTCCTGGGTGGGACAAAGAACTGCACATTTTATTTTCTAATTTCCTGCAATGATTTCAGAACCCAAACTTATGAACATTGATAACTATTTCTATTCCCACTGACACTGGTAATTCCAAACAAAATGCATAAGGGAGCAAACAGCCCTAATGGCATCTACAACAACACAGTGCCCGCAGGACAGAGATCAAGCAATATCACTACACCAGACGTATCCTCCCTTATGACCAAGACCCTCCTGGCTTCTTCACATCTTCCCTTCAAGATGTAGAAAACCCCTTTGTCATTCTGTCTGTAGTCCCTGTTGGTGGGAAAGAGGACAATGAGTGAGATCACTTCTTTTTATACAAGTAACAAAAACTAACCCAAGTCTCATTTGCTTTGGTTCAATTTTCTGGCTTCCTTCTTGGTGTCATCTTTGATAACCCAGATACTAAACAAGACTGTTAATTAGGTATAAAACTACTGTATGCAGAACAGGTCAGTTATGTTCCCAAGCTGTGTTATTTGGGGAGGAGGAAATATGGAAAGAATTCTAAGTGACAAAATACCACATGTAGTTTAACCCATGAACACAAGATTGGAACAGGTTTAAAAGATACTGTTTACAATTTCTTCCCTCTTCCTAAATATTAGGAATAAGAAAGGAATTTTAGCAAGAAACTAAAGAGAGAAGTTTAATTTTAGGTCATTTTAGTTGACCAGAAAGGCTACGCTTTTGTCTAGACTATGAGAAGGAGAGAACTCCCTTACTTGAAGAAAGCAATTAAGAGAGGGGAATATTAGGAGTAGTCCTGTGAGAAATAGAAAACAAGAAATAAAGTCTTTGCAAGTTCACATCAAGACCATGATTTTAGCTTAGTTATGCTAAAGTACACAGGAAAAGTGCACATGAGAGTCCTGTAGTTTCTATGAAGTTAATTCTCTTCAGTTTGCACTGCCTTTTCTAAAATCAATATATCATATTTTTGTCCAATGTTTTAGCTCAGAAACTCATACTGAGGTCACCAGTGAAACTCCTGTTAACCAGGCTGCTCAGAACATACATAACTCTACCGCCACCTGATGCTGACATGTGGAAATTGCAGGGGCAGATCTCTCACCCCAAAATTTCTCCAAACTTTAAACTTGGAGAACAAAGCCAGCTTTGTAATTTCAGAGAATATCGCTTTGATTGACACAAATGCAAATGAGAAAATGTAATGACTAAAAAAACTAAGTAAAAGTATAAAAGGGGGCAAAATTTTCCAGTCTTGATAAAATTACCAAAAAAAATCTGTACAAGTTCATCTTGCTATACTGTTACCAAATTAATTCTTGTGCTTTTTTCCTCCTTTGGCAGAAATATTTCCAGGAAATTTGAACAATTCCTTGAATAGTGGTTTAGACAACAGCATTGGTCAGGTTAGTAGCACAAATGCTATAAGAAAGAGACCCAAAATAGTAAGACCCAAAATAATAACATTTAGTGGAATTTTAGTTTGCTCATGCAAAGTACCAGGATATGGGTACTTGATAATATTAAGAATTATTACCAATTTTCTGAGGTCCGATTAACAGTATGGTGGGTTTTTTTTTTTTTTTAAGTCCTTAAATTTCTGAGAGGAATAAGGAGATGAGGAGAGGAGGTAATCTAGTAGATCGCCAGGGGCTAGTATGGTTGCTTTGCAACTATCAGGGATATCTTTCTTGATCAGGCTCCTGGTCCAAGAAAGGACTTCCACTACCACCAGCACATCTCTATCCCACATTGCACACATTACTTCCACTCATTTCCCATTGCCCTGGATTTTAGTCACATGGTCACCTTCTAGAGGTCAACTGGGAAATGTAGTCTTTAGGGAGGTGATCATGTATCCAACTAAAAATTCTATTACTATGCAATTCTATTATAAAGATTAAAGGAAAACTGGTAGTCGCCACCATATCTGATTCTTTCCTTTAATCTATGCTAGATGCTTTTAAATATGGGTTGCTTTGAAGAAAGACTAGGAAACTATCCCCAAATAAAAAGGGCTAAGACATGATAGCTACATACCAGGCATGATTTGAAATTTTATTTTGCTATAAAGAACATCACTAAGACAATTGGCAAAATAGGAGTATGGTTTATAGATCAAATGATGGTATGGTGTTAATATTAATTTTCTGCTTTTGATGACTGTACTATGGTTATGTAAGAGAACATCCTTACTTTTAGGAAACACACACTGAAGAACTTATGGGTAAAGAGGCATCAGGGCTGCAACTTTTTCTTAAACAGTCAAGAGGGGGAGACAGGGAGGGAAAGATGGAGAGAGAAAGCAGAAGATAGAAAACACAAATGGTAAAATGTTCCCATTTGGGGACTCAGGATGAAAGGGACCTGGGCAGACTTTGTACTATTCTTGCAACGTTACTCGAAGTATGCAATTATGTCAAAATAAAAAGTTAAAAACAGCACTGCCTTAGTTCTAACTCAAATTAATTCATTAGATTTTTTTTAATGTGGTTCATTTATAGCTTAGCCATTATATAACACCTTGGTTTAATTCAATTTTCAGAAAATTGGTAGACTTACTTGCTATAAATGTGATTTAATTTAAGCCTTTTTCCCCCAGATATTAAAATAAACAGAGCTAAAAAGGAGAAATTATTTGCAGCATGAGAAATGGTAAGAAGAGGCCACCTTCTGCATAGTTATAGATCTCTCTGCAATATAGCCAAGGATCCAGAGGAGCCAACAAGGAGGCTTCCTGGCCCAGGAACAGGTGCAGAGACTCTGCCCCAGTTTCTCCCTCTGCTAGAATTGGAAGAGACCCCTAGTTCCTGTCCATCTATGCTCAAGCATACATCACCAAGACTGAACAATCTGTGTGAGCTTCCATTTTAGGAACGCCAAGGAACCTCAGGTATTCCCGAGTTCTAAACAAAATTCAGCATCCAAAGTCTTACACCTTACCCTTGTCAGAGCAGACAAAGCCATTTGAGTACCCAAGTGTTCCCAAATAATATGCCAACATCCAGTGTGATAGGAAGCCAACCCCTCCACACGGACACTCTCCAAATAGTAAACACCCTGAGACATTCGGTCCCACACATCTTCTGGAGAAACACACCCTTGCACTGGATCTATTACAAGCAATCTGGCTTGTGAATCTGCCTGGCTCTTCCCTGCCCCTAATGGTGCCATCTACCTATTTTAGTGTGGGACAGAGAATGTCAGTCAAACAGAAACATATCTAATGCCAGAGTTCCAACGGTCAGCAACAACCACTGGTCCTTGTCCAAGGTCAGTTACCCTTCTGCTTCTTTTTAAGGACCCAGCTGCCACATAGCTGCTTAGCTTGTCACATCCCCCTCAGCCTCCACCCACACCCCAGTGGTTTTAATAGCACCTATTAGCACTTCCCGAAGTGGGCACATCAAAAGAAGAGCCAGGGGCCATGCGTGAGTGGAGACCCTGCCCCAAGCGAGCCACCATCCAGCTTTGTTATGTCGTGCTGACTTAAAAGCAGCAGAGCAGCCTCTCAAGCTTTGGGCAGAGCAAGGAGCACCTCTCTTGTTGAAGTCACTTATAAACAGGATTCTGGAGTGAGGGAGCAGTTTTCTGCCCCTTTATGCCTAGCTGTACTGAAAAGGGAAAGTAAATTTATTCAATGTTTTTAATATTTATAGCTA
Source organism: Mirounga leonina (assembly GCF_011800145.1). Taxonomy (NCBI): domain Eukaryota; kingdom Metazoa; phylum Chordata; class Mammalia; order Carnivora; family Phocidae; genus Mirounga; species Mirounga leonina. Next base: position 17,156,837 of record NW_023270377.1, read on the forward strand.
ATAACAATGCACTGGATTTGCCAAATAACATTCATACCTTCCACTCCCTTAGATTTGGAAAACACAAATTTCCAAATGCATGTTTCCACAAATTGGGATTTTGCTGATAGAGACGTTCAGATTCTTTAGATGTTGGTTTATTGGGTTGTTTGCTTGCTTGGCTGATTTTTAATTGGAAACGTCTTCATAGGGATGAATTGAAGAGTATTTCCTCCTCAATTGTCTCCTAAAAGAGCCAGGCAGCTAGATAGGTTCAAACAGTATTCAGCATCATCACAGACCTGTAATCTATAAAATGGCAAATCATCCTGGAAGAACAAAGAGAACCTTGCATATTCTAACCCTGAAAGCAGATGATTTCCACTTGTTTTTGGTCCTATTGTTCAGCTTTAATTGGCTCCATGATTCCTATAATGACTTATAACAGCTGCAGCAGAAGCAATGGCATAAATTCTCCTTGACCTTCCTCAAGCCAAGCACTCAGAAGCCAACTCTCCATGCCCAGCCGCTGTTTTAATGAAACAGACTATTTCAAGCTGCTCTGATCATAAGCTACAACGTGTTGGAGGCTGTGACTATTTCCCACCACTAAACTTGCCTCTGGACCTGTCCATGGCCCTTTTCCATGCATGACCACTGATCTGATGAGGCAAAAAAAAAAAAGAAGAAGAAGAAGCTGCCTTGAAGAACAACACGTTTTCTATATCCTGACCTTGGCAGCTCAACGTTCTGTAGGACTCTCTTGGAGTCACCATGGAGCAAATATCTCTCCCCCCCCCACTGTAAATTTGTCTAAAGGGGGAAGAAAAGTCACAGAAATGCTTGCAAGTAAACAGCCTCTGAAATCAATGAGGACAGAGAATTACTCTTGTTCCTAATCCCTTTTTCCTCCTTCACAGAAAGCTGCCAATAACCCTGGCCTGATTCTAACACATACAGGACCGATTCTACCTCTACCTTTGAAGGGCATAACTCCGCACATCCCCGGAACCGGTGGTGAAGGGCTTGGAAAGGCCACACCCACACTCTACAGCACACTTCCATTGAGACTGGCATGGTTTCATTCATGTGGAGACCAGCTCGCTGCTGAGGCTGTGGTTTGCATAGCCCTCAGCTAGGTGCTTTTCACAGCAACACAGAAACCTGACACACTGGGTGTGGAATGGCCAGTCTTGGGCGCATAGTTTGCACCTCAAGCAATGAACACAGCAGCCTGCCTAGCAAGCTATGATGTCATTACAGGGGCCAAGTAATCAATCCTTTCGAGTATTATTTAATATTTACTCGACATTTACCCGTGTAGCCTGGTGATTAATCCCAAGGACTCTGGTTTGAATCCCAGCCCTGCCAATGACTAGCTGTGTGACCCTGAGCAAAATACTTCACTCCTTTGCACATCAATTTTTCCATCTGTAAAAGGAACTACATAGACTTGTGAGAATTCGCTGTGTTAATACCCGTTGAGTACAAGCCCCTGGAACTTGGTAAACTCTCAATAAATGTCAGCTTTGTCATTATGAGCTAATCTTAGTAACTATTAGCTGTTTTTATTAATTTTGGCCATGTCTACCAGGACCTGGAAGAACCTGAATGAAGGGTCCCTCATTTGGGGCTATGACCGTAGGCCATCCCAAATGGAGAAGGGCATAGATCAAACAATAAGGTGGAAAAAGGGGTCATTCTAAAAGCCAACACTGAGCCTCTGACACACTTATCTCCCACTCCCCATGAGCCCTTCAGGCAATGTCTGATGGCACAAAACGCATTCCCATCTTGGTTCCTCTTCTTTGACCTCAGTCTCCTGGGTTCCTTTCTCCATTCTTAGTCTTCTAAATACTCAATGTTTTTCACACTCTTCTTTTCATACCTCTCTAGGCCTTAGGGCTCAGGGCTTCATTAGCGGCACTGCTTAGCATCACGGGGCTGAGATTTCTGATCCTTTCACAGTGCACAAAACGGTTTTTACAGAGGTGTGCTGTTCACACCTCAAGTGTTCGTCTGCTTCTCCTCACTGGTCCACGTGGATTGTGTAGGGTCAGTGCAAAATATGCCAAAGGGAAATTCTTCAGATGTGATGAATTGATAGTTTGAAAAAAAGTATTTACAAGGAAAATGTAAAGTTGCTTTTGGGGTTTTGAAATAAATCATTATTATCTCATCCACTATGTTGCCACATCCTGGAGCAACACCAGAGCAATAAACCGGAACCAAAAAGAGCAGCTTCTCCTGACACTTCTAACACTTTCTAATCATGTGACCTCGGACAAGTGAATTTCAGGATTGTCCTCTTGCTAAAATACAGACAAAAATGTCTGAGTTTATCTTATTGGGTGTTATAAGGCCCCAGTAGGATGATATATATGACAGTGTTTTGAAAATTGTTAAGTGCTTTAGAAATATAAAATGATATTTATGATATATCTTATAGCGAGTCCTGAAAAGCATAGAGCAGAGAAAGCAACCAACAAAAAGTCAAAGGCTGGAATTTTAGTTCCAATTTTGCTACATATTGACTCTCTCAGTTTGGACAAATAATGATCCCTTTCTGGTCCTCAGTTTTCTCATCTGTAAAATAAGAGGGTTGGACTAGATGAGTTTTAGACTCCCTCCCCTTTCAACAGTCTATGAGTCCAAGCCAAACAAAAAGAAGAAAATCAAACAAAGTACAATGGATATTGTTTTTTATAAAAGATAAAAACTAAATTTAATACTAATAAAGAAAATGAAAAAAGTCAGTAGTGATTGTAAAGTTCTGACCAAGACAAACACGGTTTACTGATCATGACATTCCTTCCCCCAACTCAGACATGCCCTCATAGACCGTTCTGCCATTAACAGTGAATCATTTTTGCAATGTATTGTCTTAGTAAGGAGATTTTTAAGACAAACCATTTACAGACGAAGATTTCTCATTGCATATAGACAAATTATAGAGTTTTGCCTATAGTCTCAGGTCTGCATGGGTCCACGTGCAAGCACTCACAAACATACAGATGCACACACACACACACACACACACGATTCACTGATACTTGGAGGCCAACTCTAGTGAAGATGAATAGCCTTGATTGCTTGGATGTGTGTGAGTCAATTCCTCTATATATGTTCATTTCCACAGAATTTTAAAGCCTCTTTATAGATGAGGAAATTGAGATTCTAAGAGGGTAAAATGAATGGTCAAAAGTCAATGGCTAGGGGCTCCTGGGTGGCTAGGTGTCTGACTTTGGCTCAAATCACGATCCCAGGGTCCTGGGATTGAGCCTCGCATTGGTCTCCCTGCTCCATGCTTCTTCCTCCCCCACTCCCCCTGCTTGTGTTCCCTCTCCCGCTATGTCTCTCTCTCTGTCAAATAAATAAATAAAATCTTAAAACAAATAATCAAGTCAAAAAGTGGGCAGAAGAGATGAACAGACACTTCTCTGAAGAAGACCTACAAATGGCTAACAGACACATGAAAAAATGTTCATCATCATTAGCCATCAGGGAAATTCAAATCAAAACCACATTGAGCTACCTACCACCTTACACCAGTTAGAATGGCAAAAATGGACAGGGAAAGAAACAACAAATGTTGGAGAGGTTGTGGAGAAAGGGGAACCCTCTTAACTGTTGGTGGGAATGCAAGCTGGTACAGCCACTTTAGAAAATAGTGTGGAGGTTCCTCAAAAATTTAAAAATAGACCTACCCTATGACCCAGCAATTGCACTCCTGGGTATTTACCCCAAAAACACAGATGTAGTGAAAAGAAGGGCCATATGCACCCCCATGTTCATAGCAGCAATGTCTGCAATAGCCAAACTGTGGAAAGAGCTGAGATGCCCTTCAACAGATGAATGGATAAAGGAGATGTGGTCCATATATATAATGGAATATTACTCAGCCATCAGAAAGGATGAATACCCAACTTTTACATCAACATGGATGGGACTGGAGGAGATTATGCTAAGTGAAATAAGTCAAGCAGAGAAAGTCAATTATCATATGGTTTCACTTATTTGTGGAACATAAGGAATAGCATGGAGGACATTAGGAGAAGGAAGGGAAAAATGAAGGGGGCGGGGAATTGGAGGGAGAGATGAACCATGAGAGACTATGGACTCTGAGAAACAAACAGGGTTTTAGAGGGGATGGGGGAGGGGGGATTGGTTAGCCCGGTGATGGGTATTAAGGAGGGCACATACTGCATGGAGCACTGGGTGTTACACGAAAACAATGGATCATGGATCACCACATCAAAAACTAATGATGTATTGTATGGTGACTAACATAACATAATAAAATTTTAAAAATTTTTTTAAAAAAGGGCTGAGATCAGGAAGTTTTTTGGGAATAAAGGTTCATTTAAATAAAAATAAAATCTTAAAAAAAAAAAGTCAATGGCTATTTAGTGACCAAGAAAGCAAGTCACCTGCTCTGATTATGGTTTTTGTTCTATGTTGATAGTTTCTTGACCTTAACATTAGCATCTATTATAAGGTCCCAAAATCTTATCCGTTGGTTTCCTTCTAAATTTGGGTGTTTTTCTCACAGTTTTGTGTTTCTGAAAAGATGCCTAAAATTATTCTGCACAAAGCCTCTTTGTGTCAAAATCCTTCTTATAACACATTTACTGGTGAGGTTGATAGTTGTGAACTTTCTACATGTATGAACACATACTTTGTCTCCTACACACCAGTCTTTTGCTCCCCGTTCTGTCTTTAAATTTCTTTTTAATTGAACTACCAGCATAAATTCAACCTTCCACTTGTTATTTTAATAGTAATTTTAATAATTAACCCATAACTGCTTTCATCACTAACATAATTATTAAATAATAACTTGTGTGTTCATTAACATAATAAGTCTTATTAATTGCATGCTGTCTCACAATTAAATTAACCTATGAAGATTGGGAAGAAAACATAGATGTAAGCAGCATCAGAGAATCTCCTTGGAGCTGCCAGGGCTGATTTTCCAAAAATTAGGCTTCAGAAGGTGTGAACAGGGTGTTAGGTGCAGGAGAGATGCAATGTCAAAATAGTAAAACATTAGTTAGAGCAATGAATATCCCAATAAAGGGCTCATGAGGGACTCTGAAAGTTATGCAATGTTAGAGAAATAATAATAACAAAGGAGTTTAGAAAGGATCATAAAATCAAGGCTTCAATTTTCAGAATGAAGAGAAAAATTTCTTTTCCTCCCAGCCGCTGATGTTCCAGGATCCATAAAACGTTGGAGTTACTGGTAACTCCCTGGTGCTGATGCTCTGGGTCCTCAGGTTTGATCAGTAACCTTTTTATGTATTCACTCTTAAATATTTTTCCTTCCACCTTCACCTTCATCCATTAGTAACTTACCTCCCTCTTCCACCTGCTGCAATCCCCATTTTCCTATGAAACATCTCTACTATCTTAGCCCATTGTGTCACCCTCTCTTGGGGTTTTGCTCTTCCTTTCCCTGCCTCTCAGTGGCCATTTTTGCAACAATAACACATACATTAGTTTGTTGCTTTTTCCCTTTGGTGATGGGCTGAACTTGCTACTTGCCCCCTATTTTTACCCTGAAACTTTGTTGCTGCATTTAAAGTTCCTGTGTGTCTTAAGAAGGTACCTATCTATGTGCTCTGAAGGATGGTAGGCTAGGGGTTAAATATGATAGAACCGAATCCCCACATGACCACCAGCACCACTCCTCCTCAAGAGATGTCAGTGGTTCTTCATGGTACATTGAAGTTCTAAACTCTTTAAGATGTCTTTCAGAGCTCTCTACTGTTCACTCCAAAACTTTCTTATCTCTACCTACACCACCCATTTAGGGTGGTCAATTTGTTCTCCTGAAAAGTAGACACTGGATTAAATTGACAGTGTATACTATTTTAATAATTATGGTTTTTTATTTCTAGAACATTTATTTCTATTTCATTCTTCTTCCAATCTGTTGGTCATTTTGAATGGTCTTTTGCTCCTTACTCATACTTTTGATTTACTCCTTTATTTCTTTAAACTGGTAGAACATGACAGCTCTATATTCTGTATCTAGTAATTCCTTTATCTGAAGTCTTTACAGGACAACTTCTGCTACTGGTTGTTTGTTCTGACTCCCACTCACGGTGCCTTAGTTCCTCGTGCATTTTGTTATTTGTCTATCTATTGTTGCGTGAGTTCATGTCCATTAGAACTTCATATGTGGGGATTACATGAGGCATGTGTTGAGTGGTTCATTCTTCCAGAGAGGATATAGATTTGATGCTGTGAGGTACCACCAACTTGAAACTGCTTGAAACTAAATTCCTGGTGTCTTCACACCTTGCACATTGCATGAGCCTAGGCCCCAAATATACATAAGAGCTATATTTGCTATGAATTCTCAGGGGAGAACTTTTTCCTTACTCTGAACCAAAGACCAAGGCAGCAAGTTTCTTTGTTTTCTGCTTTTGTGTCCCTCTTTGTTCTAGGTCACCCTCTTAGTAAGAATGTTGTCACCTAAGAGTCCCAGTGTTGGCAGTGGGGGAGAGGGGTGCACAATTCAACTCTTTACTTTGCACTTGTCCAAGGCTTTGTGTCCTGTTCTCCCAAGTGATCACCAGGGATCAGAAGACTCCCTTAGGGCGAGGGCCAGCCTCCATATACTCTCAGCTATCTGGCTTTACTTTTCTACCTTGTTTGAAGCTTCTGAAAATTACCCTTTCCTTCCAGTTCAGCCATGCATTTAGAATGGTTTATTCTATTTCATGCAGAATTTTTGGCTACTTTGTAACAAGATACCAAGATGTTAGATTCACATTATGGCAAGAAATGGAAGACTTGCAATTTAAAATCTCTTTCAACGTTGTCTCTTGCCCTTAGAACCTTGTATAACTATAGTAATTTTGCTTCTAAAATGAACAACTGACCATTCTGGGACCGCACCTCAGTAGTCCATACCCTAGAACCAAGGAACTCTGATTCTCATTTCATGACTCTAGGCCAAGATCACACATTTCCTTATAATATGACAGATGGTATATATTTCTGGTTTTGCAGGCCATACAGTTTCTGTCACAACTGCTCAATTTTCTGCCATTATAGTGGTAAAATGGCCAAAGGCAATACATAAACACATGGGCACAGGTGTAGTCTAATGAAACCTTATTTTTGGACACTGGAATTTGAATTTCATATTATTTTCATGTATCATAAAGTTTTTCTATTTTTTTCAACCATTTAAAAATGTAAAAAAAAAAAAAAAACATTCTTGGGTCATGGACCATATAAAAACAGGTTGCAGGCTGGATTTGACATGTGGACCATAGTGTGCTGACCCCTACCCTGGACCATAGTTCTCAGATGGGTACACATTAGAATCCTCTGTGCAACTTTTTAAAAACAAAGATGCTCAAACCTACAGAATGACAGTTTCTGGTGGTGGCTCCCAAGGTTGTATATCTTTTAAGATTCCATAAGTGATTCTAATAAGCACCCCTCATTTAGAAAGAGTGATCTAAATTCTTTTCTTCCTAGAACTTGAGGGGGCTCCCTACCTAACATGATCTGTTGTGCACAATTATCCCATTTCTTTTACTCCGAAGCAAGTCACATAATTACCTAGTCTGAATAACCTGCCATAATGCAAAAATATATACATGAATAAAAGTGAATAATCCCAATGGCTTTTGGTATATTTCTTATGAAAAGTATCTAAAACCTACAAGTAAAAAAATTGATATATGAAAAAGAATACATCACAAATCAAAAAGAAGAGGGATTCAATCAACAAAATAGGTTTGCAATATGGAAGCAAGAACAATTTATATCCATATCTCACACCACACACCAAAATAAATACCAGATGCACTAAAGAGTAGAACATAAAAGAAGCCACAGAAAGAAACTAAAAGGCAATTGAACTGAATATTTACCAAACCTCTGGAGTGAAGAGGAATTTCTAAGTTTAAAGACTTAGAGAAAGCCACAAAGAGAAGCTACCCAGATTTAACAGCATAAAAATCTTAGGCCTGCATATATACTAAGATAAAATAACTGAATTAAAGAGATAAACCGAGAAGTCTGCATAGTTAAAGAAATACAGAGCTAGTTGACAAAATACAGAAAAAAAGAGTCTGAGTTATAATCAAAAGAAATGCAAATTAATCCAAAATACCATTGTGATCTATCAAATTAGCCAAGGGTTTTCAAGATGAAGCAGGATTCAGGATTCATAAAGGCTAAATAAAGCTTAAGCACAGTCTGGAATGGCAGAAAAACACAAATCTAGGGAAGCGTTTCAGACCAAATTTCTCCTCTTAGTAGGTATGTAACCTCTCCAAAAAACTGGAAACAGCCTACAGGTCTAAAAGAGACGACTAGTTAAGCAAACTATAACATATTCGCTTAATAACAGATTATGAGGCCATTAAATATTATGTTTACAAATACCATAAACTAACATGGATAAAGGTTACAATATATTAGGTGAAAAAGGCAGGATATAAAATTGTGTAAATATTGTGGTTACAATTACATAAATCTTAAATAAAATGATTCATAAGGGGGAAAAGGTGAGGAGAAATACACAAAGACATTAACAATGTTTGTGTGGGTGGTATATGCTGGTGACTTTTTTTCAGGTTGTGTTTATAAGATTGCCTTATATTTACAATAAAAAAAAAATGGCCTTTTAAAAAGAGAGATCGTTGTTTGAAAACTGGAGTGTGGCACACCAGTCAGCAGGAAATGGTAAAGTTTCAGAACCGTATTCTGAAATCTTACTGTAAAAGCTCCGATTAATGTGAATGGTTCATGTGGCAAAATCCCAGCACACAAAGCCGAGAATTAAATTTTAACTCTGCCCTGTGTTTTCTTTACACTTGTTATATCATTAAGACTATAAAGTAAATAGCTACTGTTCTCACTGATAACTAAGTGAAGCCTAATTGTGTCGTTTTAGTCTCAATTAAAATGGCTGAAAATGTGAACGCCTTTCTAAACAGTCTCACAGATAAATAACACTTGAATGCACAGCCCTCCTTTGGGAACTTTAAGATTTCCTTAGCGTTCTGGAACATAGATCTGTACATAGATCTTGTACATAGATCTTAAGAGCTTTAGATACTTTTGTGACACTTAAATTTACCCTTCTGCTTTGTCTGACCTTGATACAATTTCCTTATTTGTTAAAGGACATTTGAATTTCAAGACAATATGCAATTCTTTAAATGACAATGGCATGCAATTTAAGCAACCAACTCGCATCTGCCACAAGCCTTTTGTCTTCAATCAAGTTCCAAAGAATTTGTTCCAATTCACAGTGGTTTCTATGAGGAACTGGAGAATCACAGACAAGCTCTCCCCCCAAAAACACTCCATGGACCCCCCCATACCCCCATCTTTCCTTCCTTCAGTGCTTTTGAACCTGTCTGCTAGAATGTAGGAGAAGCATCTGCCCGAACGTGAAAAGCAGCATTTTTAATAGGAACACACGCTGTCTGGTTCGCTTGTTCCTACTGCCAACACCAGAACAACCCCTCCTCGTGATCTCTGCCTTCGAGATTTCTTTTCTCCAGGTGGCCAAGACAGAAAGTGCCTTCAGTGCAGACTGACGAATCCTGTGTGACAAATCTCATCTCGAGTCACAGCCAGCAATTCCTGGAGACCTTGTTTTAGGGCTTTGCAAAGTGAAGGACCGTCCATTACAGCCAGGCATTTATGCCTTCAAAATGCTCATTTCTTCTTATGAGACAATAAAATACTTCCTACAGGCAACAGCAGGTGAGCGCAGAAAGCGTCTTAAATATCTGACCTGAAGTGCTAAAGATGCTTAATAATCTTTAAAGTTACCAACAATATTGTTTCCTCCCGTTACCAGGATGTTGTAAAATGTCCTAATTAGTCTTTATGATAATGCCAACACCTCCACAGCACATAAAAAGGACTTTTAATTTTTAAAAGGACAACTCTGGTTGGTTTGATTTTTATCTCTAATTGGCCTATAATGTCTATTCCTCTGGCACTCCAGACAGGCAAACATTAATTTAACAAGCAACTCATACACCATGGGAGACCAGAGAATCAAGTGGGGGGGGGGGTCCAATATTCTGGACATGCAATTCGTCCCATGCTCTTTTACCTTCTGGAAGGTGCTAAATAAGTTTGTTTGCTGCTCAGAGGTGTCCCTCTAAGGCATCTCCTTCCTGAGGACTCTCTGCCCTCAGCCAGTCTCTGCTGTGGCGCAACCAGGACTCGGCAAATCCCAGGGACCTGTAAGCACTTCAGGAGGCCCCGAAGGAGCGGTGTGGTGGGCCAAGCCAAGACGCGGGGGCCAGGAGGGTGGAGGCCACTCCCTGCTTCTGCCCCCAGCGCCCTGTGGTCTTAGACTGGTCATTCATCTTCTGTGGACCTGCTTCCCTGCCTGTAAGATGAAAAGAATATTCTCAAATAATCTCCAAAATCCTTTCTAGCTTTCACAATGGCACAGCTCTGCCCGTAGCATGGATAATGATCCCGGGTTCCCTGCCAGTCTGTAATGCAATACCGGCTCTGGCCACTGGGACCCATCAGCTCTTCCTGCCACATCCCATCCAGTGCTGAGCACTCTGTGCCCGCGCAGCTCCCCACCACACTGCCCAGGACACTCCCGACCCATGCAGAAGCCGTGCAGGTTGAGTGCACTATAGGATTATTCCTCCCAGCCTCTGCCTAAAGAAATATATTTTAGATTTCAGGAGATTTAGCCGAATGATTCTGATGATCTCACTTCCAAAGTGGGGAGCGATGCCCAGGGCTCCTCCTGACCCACAGAAACATCATCTATGCACAAAAGGAGAGTAAAGGCTTTCTCTGTGCAATGAAATTGGCTTTTCAAGTCATTCCTCTGCATTTATCTGAGAGTTCAGGATGTGTTTGGGGGCCCCAAGTACTCCTGTTGCAATGGAGACATGGTGTGGGGACACCGCATATTGACCCCAGATGATTCCAGTTGCTGACTAATGAGACTCCACTGGCTACACCACTTCCACCCCACCCCTTTTCAAGACCCATTCTCCTCAATGAGCAGCTGGCAAAGAAAGCAGGAGCTGAACTGAATAACAGTGCTGTTGAAAAGCTTTTTTCTTCCAAAACCAAGAAAGCCATGACCATCTTTTATTTATATTTCCAATACTTCAATTTAGAGTAATATGGGTAATGGTGCTGCCTGTTCCCTAGCTACCCTTTCTTGTAATGCTGCCCTTGCCAGGCATCACATGCAGCTCATCAGCAAATCCAGGGGGCGGGGTGGGGGGCAGGAGCAAGGCCGTGGAGGTTGTTGTTCTACTCACACGCTGGCTACTAGAAATGAAATGCACCCCTCAACTTGGCCGTGGTGCTACTGAGAGAGTGGTCCTCTGGTCAGTCTTACCGAGTATCTGTTAAATCAATCATGCTATTAAATACATTAACACCACACACATACATATTTTTTAATTCCAGGACCATGAAGTCCGAAACAAAACACAAATAATGTAAAGAAACCTGGGGCCAAAATTTCACTCAAACCTCAACGAGGCCTCCACTCAATCTCTCATCTGTTTTTCTCCATTGATATTTCCCACCTCCCCACCCCCATTCTCTTGGAATTAATTACAGGAGAAGAGGAAGTGAGGAATCTGCATGAGAGCAGTGGTCAAGATGAAAATTTTGGTTTGTACAACTTTGGATGACAGTTAAGCTTAACCTTCTCCAGCTACAAGTTACTATTTTTTTTTTTTACTTTTTCAGGCCATATGGTAGCCATCAATCCTAGCTTTAAATTCACTTCCCTTTTGTTCTGTACAGGATCGGATCTAATCACTACTTTAAAATAGAATTTAGGTTATGTTGATTTGACTTCCCCTCAGCCACAAGGGTTGGAGTGAAACAATATTTCTCACACAGAAACACTGATGTTTTAAAGTGGTAGAATTATTATCATCTTCCACAAAAAGAAATTAAATTATGAGCCAGTTGGGAGGTTATGTGGGAATCCTTGAATTGTGAAAGACCCTTTGCCGTAACCATCATCCACTTTCCTTTACGTCACTTTGGAGGGAGGTTGCAAGGACTCAATGCTCATTTTACCTCATGGGTCAGGGGGGCTGGCAAGGCACACTGGGTAGATCAGGGCTCTGGAGGATCACACACCTGTGTCCACTTCCCACCTCTACCATTCACTGCAGGATCTCAGGCAAATCCTTCAGCCTCAACTTCCTCACTCATAAAATGGGAATAATAATATCTTGTAGGGGTTTTGTGAGAGTTAAAAAGATGTAAATAAATATGGATATATAAGGTATACTTAGCACAAACTAGAAAATCAATAAGTGATGCTATGATCATTATTATTATTATTATTATTAAATATTATCAAAAGCAAAAGAATACTCATCTAAGAGAATGATGATGTTTAGAAATTATGGAAGAGCTGGGTTGTGGTACAAACAACCTCCATAAGGAAACCTCACATTAAACAGATGTGAAATCTTCCCAACAGAGTCCTCACTGAGAATGAAAAAATGAACTAACCTACAAATTCCTGTATCATCATTAGGAGACAGACGAAAAACATGCAGCTTCCATTGACATGCCTCTCTGAATACCTACGAAGCCTGTGTCTAAACACCCATGACAAGACCATAGCCTTGCTGCTCCTCACTAGCAAAACTTAAATTCAGCCAAGTTCCTCTTTAATGCTACTTTATTAAAACTCATCTGGCTCTTCCAATCCCTATTGTGTGGCATCTTCATCTGGCTGACCCAAGTTTGGCAGTGAATCCCCAAAATGGTGCCTGGACTCTAACCCTTTCCCTGGCTCTCCCCACTCCATAGTCTGTAATGTTGCCAGGGGACTTTATTTTAGTCAACAGTAGGACTTAGAATACAAGCATGCATACCTAACAATTTCACTGGGACCCTGCTTAGGGACTGCTAGAGTTTATCTACACTTATTCCGGCAACATTGAAATCTGAGTACCACCTGATGCTTGCTGGGGCACAAAGTCCCTTGGCAACCTTCAGAATATGCCATATGAATGGCCAGCCCTTGGCTGGATCTGAATGTCCCATTTGTCTTCTTGAGAAGTATCATGAGCACAGTCTGATGACAAGGTATGTCAAGATTAGCTCACCAACAATAAGTCCTGGAAAGAGATCTGTCTTACAGACAGAAACAAAATGGGGCTAAGTGGGAAAACAACCTTGCATAGAAAGACCTGCGCAAACTAGAGGCATCTCAGGGCCTTTCCTGTTAAGTTAATAAAAGGATAATTTATGGAGTGACTCTGACTGGAGGTAAGAAGAGATGCTTCAAAGTTCCATTGATGTCATCTTCAATGAGGCATATTTAGCAATAAGTGGACAGAAATCAAGGCAGGGGGCAGGGAGTAATGGAGAGGTGACCATGTTAAGCAGAAGCAGACCACCTGGGCTGCAGAGGTATCACACCCCCAAATCAAGGGGCAGGAACACTTACAGAAAGAGAGAAGTCTATGGTGTCACCCACCCCTATGATCCCTGCCTCATCTCCCAACTCTGGGACTGTGTGGCAGTACCAGATGGAAAGGTGTTTTTTCTCCTGGATGGCATTGCAATTGGGATCCTTCCATCAAACTGTTCTTCATAAGAGTATAACGTGAATTCTCCAACTGAACAATAGCAACAAATAAAGTCAGTGATTTTTATGGATCAAGTTTTTATATAAGCCACATTTAAGTGCTTATAAAAAGAGTAAATAATATCTATTTTATCAAACACAGCTCTTTTTTTTAGCCTTATGCTCAGGATTTGTTTAGAATTCTTTCCAAATCACCCAGAATTGTAATTACTTCCAAGCCAAAGCCTCCTTGGGGTTGATTTGGACTTTAAGCCGAGGTAGAATCAAAAATGTATATTGCTTTTCCCAACTGCCAGCTGTGGTAATTTCAGCCTAGGAAATTGTGATTCTCCTCTTTTACAACTTAATTTTGAAATAACTTCTCACAACTTTTGGCCATGTTTTCTCAGAGTTCTATTTTTCTTCTGTCCATGAAAAGGAAACAAGAAAGTTACATCAAAAATTTCTACCAAACTTTCATGGGGATATTTCCATCTGAAGGATGTGTTTTCCAGTTATGCTCTTAAAAAGGGGGTGGGAAGACCACTCTCTCACCTCATCTTACCTTCACTCTCACTCCTTCCTTGCCCATGTTGGTTTCTTTTCTCTCTGAGTTCTTATTTACGGCATTCTGCATACAGTAGTACTTCTCTCAGCAATGGGTTAGCAGTCTTCCACTTTCTAAGCTACACATCATGATCTGTTCTGCAAGAGAGCAAGTGTGGATATACTGGGTTGCCTCCCTAACCCATTTCTCCTTCTTTTCCATCCTATCAGAACCCAAATTCACTCAGGTGTCTGCATGACTCAGAGAAAGGAGACCGACCCCACCCCCAGCTCCAGGCGTAGATCCTGATTAGTCCTTATCCAACACAGTGATTCTATTTTCCTTGCCAAGTATTGGTCCACAAATGGGCAGGTACCCAATTCTGGCCAATGAGACATGAGACAAAGTCTACTTGGGGCTTCAAAGAAACGTCTTCTTACTTCACAGGAGACACTGGAAGAAGTGGTCTCTTTTCTCCCTTGGGAGATTTCCATGCCCTATTTTGAAACCTGGAGCTGCTACTGCTATCTTATTAACAACATGGGGATGGAATCAACAAAGAGGAGGGCAGAGTAAAAAAAAAAAAAAAATCATGGAGAAGTCAAGCCTAGGCCCTGGTAAACTAAACTTGGAGACTCCCTTCTAGCCTCTTACTACTTGATATATTAAATTTTCTTATGGTCAGTCCAGATTAAATGGGGATTCTTCTGTTACTTGTGGCTCAAAACATCCTAATAGATACAAGATTCCTATAGCAAATAGAAAAGTTTAGGAAATGTATAAGGTTTTAGATCATGGATTTAACTTGGCCATGTGACTCTTTCTTTCACTTGTCCTAACACACAGATTTCTGTCAGCATCATCTGCAGTCTCGTGGGAGATATACAGGTAGAAGTGTTTAGTTTGCATTAAATTCTTAACATTGCAACTAAACTCAGTGTTTGATGGCTTTAGTAGGGTATTCTCTATAACTGGTCTGTTGTAGAATTGGAAGTGAATTTGGGGTTTGTTGGTGTGTGTGTGTGTGTGTGTGTGTTAAGCACATTGGCATAGCTTGAAGTCCCAGGGGCTTAAAAAATCCTAAAAGATAAACCTAGAAGCTACAATAATGATTTCCAAGGGAAGTAGACCATGGAGCAAAAGTATCTCTTGTTCAATGCCAGTACATTAGAGGTGAATAACTACATAAAAATCATAGAATGTGGGGGGAAAGAATGTCATTTTGTTGGAATGTAAGACTCATGGAAAAATACTCATTAGAACTAGGAATTGGATTCAGTTACAGCCATGTTTCCTAGAGCTTTATATATTCCTGTTTTGTCACTCATCTCTGACCCTTTCCACAAAGCCCACCTGAATCCTCCTAGGCTCTGGCACCAACTCCATAAACATTCCCACTAATTATAATTAGCATTTGTGTAGAATTTATGGTTTTCTAAACACCTTCACTTTCATAATCTCTCTTGATCCTCCCCATATCCCTATCGGATAAAAATTATTACATTCATTTTATTAATGTATAAACTGAGGAGAAGAGAACTTAAATAAGTTGCCCAAGGTCATACAGCTAGTAAATGGAAGAGCACAGAGGTCTTCTAACTTTAAGTTCAAAATTTCCATTTTACTCTGCCCACCCCCCCCGCATTCCTGTAAGCTGTAACAAATCTGAAGTTATGCTACTGATCAGCAGCAATTGGTTTGAAATAAGAAATCTTTGTATTCAAATACAAACATGAATATTTGAAAATTGCTAATTTGGGCCAAATGTTGGATTTAAAATGACTGCCAACCTCTTTTGTGTGCTCAAACTCCCTTAAACCATTTGTTCTCATATAACATTTAGCCTAAGATGTAATACACAATACACATATAGTGTTTCCCATGTACAATGTTTTCCAGCTTCTAATTCATTTTGGGCCATCAAAAGAGAACATAAAATAACTCCAGAGCTCTAGACTTTTGCAATTACTTTATGGAGAGGGAAAGGGAAGAGTGGGAAGAGTTTTTACAACTGAGAAAATCCAGATTTCTTATTAGTCATGGTCTAAAAATGACAACCCCCCTGCCTATCCAGCAGACCTCCCTCCACCCCGCCCCCCAACCGACAAGCTGCAGCTGGCAGAGCCTGCTGTAGACCACATTGCTCTGCCTGGCAATTCATCTACAGACTTTCGCAGGGAACCCATTTTTGCACAAGCTGGACCAGTCCCCCTGGCCTCTGGGGCAGAGTACCACCCAGAAGGACTGGAATGAAGCACGTGAGAGTGCCCAGCTGCAGTTCCAGCCCCGGGCCATGGCATCTGGCCACCCAGAGCCCACCAGGAAATAGAGCCAACACCAAGGCCCCTCCGCACCCACAAGCCTTCCTCCACCAAGAGCTTACAAGTGAGCTTAATGAAGTTGCCCTGAATACTCTCCCATGCTTCCCACCCCCAGCAGCCTTTGTTTATCCAGTGTGGCCGCAGTCAGGAGAGTCTGGTGAATGAGGTAAGAAAGGTTGCCCTCCCACCAGAGCTGGCAGAAAGTGGAGCAGCCATACCTTACAGTTCAGAAGGAAAGGCATGCGTGATTTATGAGATTCAAGAAGGGGTCCTTGCCCCCAGATGTATTTCTTCAACAACTATTCAGCTACCTGAATATACAGGGTGAAACTCTTGTTAAAAATAAAACCTAAAATAAAGTCAGTCCAGGATATCTTTGATGGGGAATTCCTCTTCCTCTTCCTCCCTCTCCTTTACTCTGAATTCCTCACACCACGGCCCCCATGTTACAAACTGTACTTCCCTTTCTAAGAAGTCCAAGCTCTCTCTCTACCTCCCCTGTTCTCAAACCAACACATTTTCCCTTAGGCATATAATAATGATTGCTGAAGAATTTAAACCCCCAACAGAGGCCTGTGTTCCAGATGCAAATAGCTCAGGGCAAAATGGTTAAAATAGTTTTATACTCTTTTCCCAAGAGGACAGATACATTCCATCCAATCAAGGTTCTAGGCCTTTGCTACATGTACAAGTATCAAAGAATTGGCTTATGTTTCCACTTCTGTGGTGTCTTAAATTGGGAACCTTGGAAACAGACTTTAACATGAGAAGTTGCCTGCTGAAGATATACTGGGGAGTGCTCTCAGGATATAGGAAGGTAAAGAAAGCAGGACTGGACAGTGGGAAAAACTGACCCACAATGTAGTTGCAACAAAGACTTCAGGCAATCCGGTGGGAAGCTCTAAAGCTGGGATGGCCTATAAGAGTTGCCCCAAATTGAGAGAAGAGGCCAGGCTTTTTAGTCCTTTTAGCACCCACTTACAAGCCTTACATTGTCCTCTAGGAGGGAATGCATAATTCCTGTGAGGCAGTTCTCTGTGGCTGAGAGCAATTCCTATTGGAGGACCAAGTTGTGAGCCATTAAAAGTCAAGATTCCTAGGAGCTAGGGATGGTTGCCACAGTTCTGAAGAGAGATCTGGGTGGAGCACAACGGTATTCACTATAGCCCACCCTTTATGCACGTGTTTTTTATAGTAAGTCCACTCCATCAAAGGAACAGTTTTTCTACTATTCTGGTTGACCTTGTTTCCAGAAGAAACAAAGACTTGTACAAAGACTAATTCTTGCTGCTACAACTGATCTCAAGGCTGAATCTGATAATCATCATTCTCCTCTTCCACTACATTTATTCTAGATTCCCTTCACTCTTTGGCTAGAACCTCTGCTGGTCTAAATGGCATATCTGGTGGGATGACCCAGACCTTCATTTCTGAGGGCTCTGAGGTCTTGGTTCCCATGTCAGTCTTGGGCAATGACTGTTGCACTTCCCTATTTTCCATTAAAACTGGGTCAGGAGTCCCAGTGATCCAGTGGATCACCTAGGAGTCAAATATCTTCTTCCAGGTGTGTCCCAGTGTTCCAGTGACCCAGTGGATCACCTAGGAGTCAAACATCTTCTTCCCTGTTGTCTTTGTAGATCAGTAGCCTTATGTCTTCCTAATATGAGGGTCAATTACTCTTAACAACATGCAACTCCTCTCCTTGACTGCTGGTCTCTTGGCACAAGAAACCCAAAGTGACCAGGTGGCAGACAGTCATAGTTCAATGGGACACTTACTGTGCCACATTGTGGAAGTATTTTTCCTCTGGAAACCAGGATCTTTAGACTCACAGAACCCCAAGTTGTGGGGGAAAAAAGTGGTAATTCCCCAAGTGGGTCACTCTTACTTTTACCTCCCTGGTTTCCAAACCCATGTATTCTACCTATTAAAGAAGACCATAGAGTGGTCATTGATTTAAGGTACGTATCTTAAATGGAGGGTGGTGCCCCATCCCTATAGTATATCATCTTCAAGCTGGCACCTAAAAGGCCTCTTTAATAAACCATCTCATCACTCTATCATTCCTATGGCTTCTGGGTAGTGCAATAAATGATAAGACCAATGTATCCCATGGCCATGGGCCCACTGCTATATCTACTTTTGCTATAAAATGACTCCCTTGGTCCAAGGCAATGATATATAGGGTCTATATCAGTAGATTGAACATTCTCTAAGTTATCAGGTAGTAGTACTTGCTAAGGGCCTAAAAGCCCAAAAGGCAAACTCATAACTGGAATATGTGTCAATTCCAGTCAAGATGAATGGTTGCTTCTTTCAAGGTAATTGTCCAATGTATTCAACTTGCCACCAAGTGGCTAGTTGGTCTCCTCAACAGATGTTGCCATATTAAGGGCTCAGCTTTGGTCTCTGCTTCTAGCCAGTTGCACATTGAGCAGTGGAAGTAGTTAGATCAGCTTTAGTGAGTGGGAGCCCATGCTCTTGGGCTGCATCACCCTGATTCTGACACCACAGCTATTCTTCTTTCATCCATCATGCCAGCACTGAGATGGTCCATGACAGAGATGGGTTGATGTCACCTGCCTGAGTCATTCTACTACTTTGTTGTTTTGTGTCTCCTTTTTAATAGATATTCTCTTGTGATCATGTACATGCAATACAAAATTCATACCCATTGCCCTAGATCCATCTAGACCACATTGTCCCTGATCTTCCAATCTTTCTCCTTCCAAGTTTCTGACACAAGCAGCAAGGCCATAAGTCCATGTGTATCCCTGCATAGTGTCACTTCACTTTCATACCAAGTGTTCTAACTAGAATTTTGTCCACTGGAGGCCCAGTGGGGGACATAAGCCAAAAAAACACAGATCCTAATGTTATTGGAATCTTGTTTATACCCACTGACTGATGAAGTCTGGACAAATCCAGAGTACTCTGGCACAAATCTGAGCCAATACCTTTCTCAAGAATACTTTCCTTTTCAGCCTGATGTCTAATTATGAATGAAAGGAGTTTCTTTCTCACTGATAAAACTTTGAATACCTGGGTGGACATAGGAGAAGTAATCTTTAGATCACAGGACATTTTTCAGGGCCCATGGGATCCTATCCTTAGAGACTTAGATCAAAACCACTAGATAAGCATCAAGAGGCCTATTGGTCACCATCAGCCATTAATCATCTTAGTAAGTAATTAAGTCATGTAACCTTCCTTGTGAGTCATGTAACATCCTCAAGGTTTGGCCTCTTCAGGTGTAAAATGAGAGTTAATGTGGGTGTGGTAGAAAGCCTTGTACTAGGACCGGGTATGATTCTGGCTCTGCCAAACTCCTGTGTGACCTTGCACAAATACCTCACCATTTGGGGCCTGCATTTACAATCTATAAGTGAAAGCCTACATATGATATCCTCTCAGACTCTTTCCAGTTCAAATAGTCAATATTCTTTGCGTGTATATCCTCAACTCTAAAGCAGGTGGGTTCAACCCTTCCTAAAAATGGAGTCAATTTTTAGGCCGACAGCTTTCTTATGGAAAGTTTCAGGTGTAAAAAGAATCAGCTTGTAAAACAGATGACTGAGCATTTCTCAAAATAAACATTTGCCAAAGCTAAGTTAGACAGGGAATTGCCTGGAGTTATAAGCTTCAAATGCAGCATTAAAACTCATAATAGACTTGGAGATTCATTTGGAGATTTAGTATTTATTAATATCCCCATTGATTCTATTTTCCACTCCAAATTCAATGCAAATGCTATTTTTACCAGCATCTTTATTACATTCATTGAATGGCATGAAGGCATCTTACAGAATTACACAGAAATGTCCTGAAGTTGCTTTTAGAAATTGCTATTTTTATTCTGTAGGGTTAATTGAACCTGCTGCTATATATCTAATTTATGTAAAACACAAAGACAGCAAGTTGTTAAACAAAAGTGTATTTGGTGCATAATATTAGGAATCACTCCCTCTAATGTTATGGAATATAGGCTATCAAAATGATCTTTCTCTCCTAAATGTAATAGCTGAACATTATTTATAGTTGCATATTATATATATTAAGAGCTATGTAAGCCAATAAATATGGTAGGATGCAGCAATTTTCTCTACTAGTATTGGCAGATAAAGTTACTTAAGTCAATATTTTGGTAATTTAAGCATCAATAACCGGCTCTTGAATATATTAATGATGATCCATTTCACTACACATCATGATCTGGATCAATTTGTCTGTCCCTTCTTTATATAGATCTAACTGGCTCAACTTCCATCACAGATGTAAAGTACCATCAGTACACATTACTTTTTAGTACTGCTTCCCTCAAATATTGATTTTTAATTTTTTTGTCAAACAGAATGCGTGCTCTCATTTTGTGCTACCAGGATACACACAGAGACACACACACACAGAGACACATACACACACACACATCTAGCTAAGAGCCATCACATTACATATCATTTCCCTAATAATGTAGGAGCTGATAGGCATGAACATCAATATTTTTTAAGTTTTTTTATTTGTTTGTTTGTTTGTTTGTTTCAAGAAACAGAAGCTGACTCTAGTTTGCTTAAGTAAAGGAAAGGAGAAAAGACAGTTTTTGAAAGGATCCCAGGTTACTACCCAGAATGAAAGGGAATTTTGGATAAATTCAGAAAGCAAAGGAGCCAGAGCAACTCCTGATCCTCAGCAGGAGATAAATAACTGATACATGTTGAATATTTACTTGCATCTGGCACTGTTCTACATATTTTAAATGTGTATTCTCACTTAAGCCTCAAAACAATATCATGAGGTAGGTATTATCTCTCCGTTTTAAAGGTGAAGAACCTAGGGAAAGGGAAGTTAAGTAACTTGCCCCAAGTCACAGAACGAATGAGTGGTAAAGCCAAGACTCCATGCTACTCTTGCATGCTGTCTTTTTTCTAAAGCACAACCACAAGATAACTCAGCTCCATCAACTGCTCGGCTGCCATTCTCCCTGCATCACTGTTTCAGATTTCACATTCATGGGAAGAAGACTCTCCACCACCCCTCACCACCCCCCACCACCCTCTACCATCAGAGAGGAAGGACCATGCTATACGATCATGGCCCAGAGGGACAATCCCATGCATCCCATGGCCCCAGAGAAAGAGAAATCCTTACAAGCCCAGAAAACCAACCAAAGTACATCTATTGAGTCATTGCAATGGGGAAACCACTGACACTGACCTCAGAAGAGCTGGGGTGTAATCCCTGTTCTGGTGCTAATTATATGACCTTGGCAAAGCTTAATCAAATGGGGCTCCAGTTATTTCATTTATAAAGTTAAGCAACTGGACTATACTTATCCTATTTGTTCTACCCCTAAAATTACTTTATATTTAATAAAAACACAGATTCACCCTCTTAGCCAGTACCTCCTTCAGATGCCACATGCTTGAAAACTCTAAGCTTCACAGTTTCCTTTTCTCCATAGCAGGCCTCCAAAAGTCTTTATGAAATCATCCTCAAGAGCCTCTCACCTTTGGGAACATGTTTTCATGCTTTCTTCATTTAGACATCACCAAAGAGATGTGGTATCTGGATTCTGTAGCTCCAGGGTCTCCCTGAAAGCCACCATCTGCTAATCATTCCTAGTGTATTACTCAGCTTCCTCCCCACAGGCAGAGATGCCCTAGCAGAATTCTGGCCTGAACACCAATGAGATACACTGCCTCTTTGTCTACACCTAGTAGCCCCAAGTGATCATCCTGAAATCAATCTCTCATTGCTCATTGTTCTTTATTGTATATCTTATCAGAAAGGGAATGTCGGGGCGCCTGGGTGGCTCAGTTGGTTAAGCGACTGCCTTCGGCTCAGGTCATGATCCTGGAGTCCCGGGATCGAGTCCTGCATCGGGCTCCCTGCTCGGCGGGGAGTCTGCTTCTCCCTCTGACCCTCCTCCCTCTCATGTTCTCTGTCTCTCATTCTCTGTCTCTCAAATAAATAAATAAAATCTTTAAAAAAAAAAAAAGGGGAATGTCAAAGTTCAAGAGCAACTCAAAGGCCGGGGGGCGGGGGGTGTTAGTGAGGCTATTCAGGTGTTATGGACTGCATGTCTTTCCCCCTCAAAATTCATATGTTGAAGCCCTAACCCCCAATGTAGTAGTATTTGGAGGTGGGGCCTTTGGCAGGTACTTAGGTTTAGATGAGGTCAGGAGGGAAGAGCCCCATGATGAGATTAGTGCCCTTAAAAGAACACGAAAAGACCAGAGTTCTTTCTCTCTCTTTGTCCCGTGTGAAGACCCAGCAAGAAGGTGGCCATCTGAAACCAGGAAAAGGGCTCTTACCAGGCACTGAATCAGCTAGCATCTTGGACTTCCCAGCCTCCAAAACCATGAGAAATTAAGTTCTGTTGTTTAAGCCACCCTGTCTGTGGTATTTTGTTCTAGCAGCCAGAGCTGACTAAGCCTACAGGTGAAGTGGTAAAGGCTGTGGATTTTAGACGTGACCACCTAAATGAAAATGTTAGCCCTAATCCCCAATCTTTTAGTCCCACCTAACCAATTAAATTACTAAATGTAAAGTCACTCCAAATATACAGCAATCCACTATTTCCCAAGAAAAGATATTTTTTTTAGTTCTTAGTCAACCTGAATATATACCTTTGTAGGAATTGTGGTTGTAGCAGGCCGAATAGGGGCCACCCAAGATTTCAGGTCCTAATCCCTAAAAACTGCAACTAGAACTTTATATGGTGAAGATTTTGCAGATGTGATGAAGTTAAGGATTTTGACAAGGGGGTGGTTATCTGGATTATCAGATTATCGGATTATTATTGCCTTAAATGCCCTCACAAGTGTTCTGATGACAGAGAGACAGAGGGAAATCTGACACACATGCAGAGGGGAAGGCAACATGACGATGGAGCAGAGAGAGATCCAAAGATGCTGGTCTTGAAAACTGGAGTAATGTGGTCACAAACCAAGGAATGCCAGCAGCCACCAGAAGCCGGAAGAGGAAAGGGATGGATTCTCCTCTAGAGCATCTGCAGAGAGCACAGCCTTACCAGCACCTATCAGCAATACTGATTTTGAACCGTGAGAGTATCAATTTCTTTGTTTTCAGCCATCAACTTTGTCGTAATTTGTTACAAGCAGCCACAGGAAATGAACACAGTACCTATTGCCTCCCTCCCCTTTACTTCAGCGAGAAGGGAATACATCCCTGCCCATTGATGCAGTGCATGGCCATGACATTTGTTGTCACCCCAAGGTGAATGGAGCATGCGTTTCTGCTCTTCGGCCTTGGGCTGAGCCCCATGACGTGCGCTGGCCGATGGCGTGTTAGTGCACGTGCTGCAAGCAGAGACTGGAGATGTGCCTGTGTGGCTGGGCTTGTCTTCTCGTGCTTCTGCTACTGCCACGGAAGCACATTCCCTGGGGAGCCTGCTGGTCACAGAAGAATGAAAGCTCTGGGCACCAACTCCAACAAAGCCTGCAGCCCAGAGCTCAGCCCAGAGAGCTCAGGCTAGCTCAGCTCAGCCCCAGGTGGCCTGCACACACGGGAGTGATAAATATCTGCTTGCTATTTATCCCACTGAGAGTTTATGGCTGCTTATGATACAGGGACACAGTTGAAATCATCAGATCTAGTTACAGTTAATTTATTAATTTAGTTATGCATATCCTTCAAGACTTATACAACAGGGCGCCTGGGTGGCTCAGTTGGTTAAGCGACTGCCTTCGGCTCAGGTCATGATCCTGGAGTCCCGGGATCGAGTCCCGCATCGGGCTCCCTGCTCGGCGGGGGGTCTGCTTCGTCCTCTGACCCTATCCCCTCTCATGTGTTCTCTCTCTCTCATTCTCTCTCTCTCAAATAAATAAATAAAATCTTTAAAAAAAAAAAAAGACTTATACAACATAACACATGAACACAGGGTTTTTTCCATTCTCACAGTTCTTGAAACAATTGGATTAAACCTTCATAACTGACACCGCAGTGTCTTTGTGTGACACAATTTTCCAGGGCACACCATCTTTGTTTTCATCCAAGTTGTGTAAGAAATTAGACTGTCCAGTTTTGCACTGGAAATTTCATCCCAATACACGAGTACCCAGTCTCATAACAGAAGATGAGTTTGGGGTTGGTGTGTTTTGTTGTTGTTTTTTTTTCATTTATCACAATTCCTATAATGTAACTTCTATTGACTTTTTTTAAAGATTTATGTATTTAATTTAGAGAGAGAAGGAGAGAGAGCACAAGCAGAAGGGGCAGAGGGAGAGGGAGAAAGAATCTCAAGCAGACTCCACACTGAGTGCGGAGCCCAATGCAGGGCTCGATCTCATGACCCTGAGATCATGACCTGAGCCAAAACCAAGAGTCAGATGCTTAACCAACTGCACCACCCAGCCACCCCTCTATTGCTTTTTTAAATGGACTTTAAAAGGCCAGGTTTATAGTGATATCCAATGCCTATAATCATGAAGTCATAACGTCAGGATCAATTACTAAATTGTATGAAAATTTTTGCCTTTTTTTTCAACCTATTGAGTTAGGTGATTACTTAGCATTAATCAAAGGCATTTCAAGCTGTTCTCTGCCAGTCCGTGATATGGTCTTTCTCCAGTTAACCGGTGAGTTTACCACAAAGCTCAGCTGAGGATTCCTAGCAATGGTTTGTACGGTCAACCCAATTTGCAAAATTTGCAAAAGTAAGATATTTTAACTGCAGTGTGCTAAGACCACTATACCTTTCAGTTCTTAGGCTTTACCCTCGTGCCAGGTGTTTCGGAGTGGCCACAAGCATTATGGAGCCCCGGCTGAGGGAAAGTTGAGTGGGGATGTATTTAGTATGAGCTCGGTGGATGTATTTCATATTTCAGTGGCTCACAGTCACTTCTGTGGCACAGTGAAGTTATTGTTAGCTGTCCCAGGGTAGGAACAGCTTTTCGGAACACCCCTACCACCCAAGGTACCAACTCACCTGGCACCAGGACCAGCGCCAGAGGTCATATCAAGACACGCACAGGTCCTGTGGCACCCGGCATAGAAGCGCGTGGGTAGTGGAGGAGAAACCTAATTTGAAATGTGTGGAACCAGAAGCTGGTCTGTGGAAAATTCTTCCAATCATCAGAGATTTAAAATTGTAAGTAGAAGATTTGGTTCTCATTAATGCCTAATAAGAACAGAAGTTCCTTCTTATTGAGGAAATATACTCCATAATGCAGCATAGGCAATTATAAATGCACTATTGATTTTTTTCTTTTTGATGGGAAACATGTGAAATAAATTTATCAAAATTCCTGGCGCTATTGAGGAAAACCCAAAGCAGTACCACAAACTCAGTACATCATCTGTAACAGCTCAATTACAAATGAAACTCACTAGTGGTTTTCTCAAATATGACAGCCAACCTGAAGGTAAATGGCATTACCCAGAACAAACTATGACATCCAAAGGAACTTTTCTAAACTATGTATAACTTTTTTTAAAGGCCAACAAACCAAATTATCTTAATATCCTCATTATGAAAAGTGATATGATAAAATCATTGTCCTATGAAAACATATATTCTTTTTTTCTGGATTTTGAAGTGCTTGTGATATTTATCGGCTTTTTAAAGATAGATGATTTCTTCCTTCGTTCTAAATAACTGCAGCTCTGAGCAGATTTTGCACCCTTTTCTTAAAGTGAGTCCCTGAAAAATTGACTTCCAAAAAATGTATGAAACTCAGAGCAACAGTCATAATGGCATTTGAGTCTCATATACGTGGATGCAGGGCTCTGCACCAGCTAACCTGCGGTGCTCCTGGCAGGCCCATCATAGACACACTCCACCTCCCGCTCACTGTTCTTTTTTTTGTGACTCATGTGCATCACAGACCCAGTAGCCTCACAGGGGAACTGTCTAAAGCAGAGGGGCAGAAGAAATGGAGAAGGAATTTCTGAAGCTGCAACTGCCAGGGTCCAAATCCAGGATCCTCCATTTCCTAGGCTGTGTAATTGTGGATAAGTTTCTCAACCTCCGGGAATAAGGATAACGCCTCTCGCAGGAAGCCATTGTATTCAATCAGTAGATTCACATAAAGTGTTTAGATCAATACCTAGGACATGGTGATAAGCTCAAGAAAGGTCAGCTCTTCTTCCATCCTTGTGGTTGTTGATCCCATCTGCCAGGCTGTGTCTGGATTACCAGAACCTCCCTTAGTTCTCAGCCAGCCTTATAATTGCCATGTGGCAAAGGACAAAATGAGTTTCACAGAGCTTCCAAATGTGCTCAAAATCTTATCAAATAACTAGGATGAATGATAGAGGGAAAACTGAAACCCACGAATAGTTGACTCTACCCCACTTCTTTCCATTATACCCCCGCAAACTAAAAAAAAATGGATTTTGTGATCCTGAAACACAAATGAAAAAGATGGATTATGTCAAGGCTAAAAATTGATGGTTGGATTGTAAAAGAGCTTTTTCATTTGTTTTAAGTAAACAGAAAATCAAAAATATTGAAGAAAATTTACACATACATAATACTTGTAATTTCATACTCTTTACAAATCCAGAATCATTTGATTTAGGAGCATAAAAGCACATTTTATGTGAATTGATTTGCTCTTGAAATTAGTCTGTTACATTAAATTAAAAGCATTTTTATTCAGACAATCCGGACAAATTTCCCAATTGTACTGCTTTTGAGGGCTTTTTTTTTTTTTCATTTTTGTTACAAATGGAGCTACAAGCTGCTGAACTTTAAGGAATCCAGCATCACGTCGTTTCTTTTTTTTCTTTTTTTTTCTTTTTGCCAATTTATAATGAGGGAAACTGTTGAGAACAGAAAAATGCAACTACACTATAAAAAAACAAAGAGCCATTATGTTATCGGATGTTGGTTTTCTTTACAGTGAGGGGGTAGAGACAAACAGCATTCATTCGCAGAAAAGGAATTGAGAGAAAGAAAGGAAAAACCCTCACTTCTTCATCCATGCCTCCCGATGGTTTGAGCACAATGTGTGCCATGTATAACACAATTGTCTGGTAAGTTGCTAGCAATCTGTGCTTTTTGTGATTTTTAAAAGAATTTTTTTGTTATCTACACAGAACTCTTAAATCCTCAATAATTCTATGGTAAACTATGGCAAAATGTTGAAGAAGAGCACTCTAGGTAGAAAGAATGGCAAGGCCAAAGGCCTTCAGGTGGGGGGCCATTCCTGAAGTACTTGAACTGCAAAGAGATGAGGATGGGGTTGCAAGAGGAAAAATGGTAGGAGATAAAGGTGGAGAGGTTGGTGTAAGGCCAGAGTAGATAGATTCCAGCAGATCACTGTAAGAATGTTGACTTTTATTCCAGGATGGAAATTACTAAAGAGGTTTGATTTGAGAAGTGACATGACAATTGCAATGTTGGGAACCAGACTTCAGAAAGATAAAAAATAATAATTCTTTGAAGTCTTGCCACTATTAAATCTTTATTATATTTTCATCATAGTCATATACTACTTCCCTCCAGTACAGAGCTTTACAAACCTACAAGCCTGGGCCAGAGGCTGCACTGAATGTCCCTTGGAAAACATCATGTCCCTAGGCAGATTTCCTTCAGCCCACATAGGGTGTTAAAAATCTCTTGAATGGGGGGTACCTGGGTTGCTCAATTGGTTAAGCATCCAACTCTTGATTTCGGCTCAGGTCATGATCTCAGGGTCATGATATCAGGTCATGAGATTGAGGCCCGTGTTGGGCTCCCCACTCAGCAGATATGCTTAAGATTCTCTCTCTCCCCCTGCCTCCCTGCCCCACCCCCACTCACATGCACTCTCTCTCTCAAAATAAAATAAAATAATAAAAAAATAAAAATCTCTCGAATGTACTGCCAATATCAAAATGGAGAGGTTTCACATAAAGTCTGGAATTCTAGATTTTCTTTAAAAACCAGAACATCTGGCAACTCTGGGCCTGCCTTTCCCCATAGCAACAATCAGCAGGCACTGAGGGACAGCCGCCCCGCTTAGACAGAGCAGGCATTCTGTGGGCACCCAGACTGTACCACTCCCTCAGCAAAGCCAAGCTCTAGCTACCACTTAGCATCATTCTTCAGCACTTGTACTTCGTTTAGTGGAGTAGTGGTTTTTGAGTATTTGGTCTTAGAACACTTTCACACTCTTAAAAATCATTAAGCACTCAAAGAGGTTCTGTTTCTGTGTATTATAGCTATAAATATTATATTAAAATTAAAATGAGAATAAAGACATTTCATGTTAGCATCAATAACATGTGTTTATGAAAAACTACTATTTTTTCCAAAACAAAACAAGATTATGAAAAATGGCATTGTTTTATATTTTTGAAAATCTCTTTAATGTCTGGCTTAATAGAATCAGCTGGATTCTCCTACCTGTTATGCATTTAATCTACTGTGATATTTTGTTTTGGTTAAAGCAAATGAAGAAAATTCAGCCTCACATAGTTGTATAAGTAGTTGGAAAATGGAGAACTGTTTTCACAGCCTTTTCATACAATTGCAGTTATTCTACTTTGATACTACACTAAAACTCAGCAAGTGGTAACTTCTTTAAGGTTAGTTGCAATGTGGAACCTGAAACCACATCAAAGAACTCCTACTCTATTACATTAAAATCCACTGGTCTATCTTACACTTTGAATGTATTTTCTATCCATACAGGATTTTATAACATCATGCATTAGTCATTTAGAAAATATTGGTTCACTGAGTTATGGAGATCTTCCAAATGTTGACACATTTCACTGTATAACATTTAAAAAAGAAAAAGAAAAAGAAAATCAACACTGTTTTCAATGTAACCTCATCAGAAAAAGTCTTTAAAACATTGGGATGCTATCAAACTCACAATGGTGGATACG
The DNA here is from genome assembly GCF_011800145.1 of Mirounga leonina. Lineage (NCBI taxonomy): Eukaryota > Metazoa > Chordata > Mammalia > Carnivora > Phocidae > Mirounga > Mirounga leonina. The sequence continues at coordinate 17,186,106 of NW_023270377.1, forward strand.
AGTTTTCCTAAATTCTAATATAGCCTGAAAGCTCTAACTTTATCACTGACAACAAATTCTGACAGTTGTTTTTCCCTGAAGTGACAGGCTAACTTCATTTGTTTTTGAGAAAATGTCTGCCAGATACCCAAGTTTGAATAACTGTAGTTTGAAAAAAAATGGGGTTCCATGAAAAAAAAAAAAAGTGGCTAGTTCAGCTTGCAAGTCAAAATACAATTGCTCAAGTGCTTTTCCTTAAGAAAGCCACCATACTTCATTGTGCAGAAGGGCTTGATGTGTACTTCTAATCTTATCATACAGAATATTAAAAAAGATGTGTACTTAGCAAGAGTTAAGGTCTAATAAAATTAATAATTTTACATTACTCAACAAGAGTTGAAATTTAATTAAAATAATAATTAATAATTCATAAAATTAATCATTTATAAAATAATTAATAATTTTAATTTAATAAAATAATTGATGGTTTTAATAAAATTAATGTTTCATCATGGGCATTTTTAAGTGAAACTAGTTTTTTTTAAAGGTGCTTGTATGGTAGTGAAGAGTACAATAGCTAGTAGAATGGTTTGGTGCCACTGCCTTGATTCACATGGAGTCACCATTATTTTTGCACCATCAGAGCAAATATCAATACAGTTAAAAAAGCAAGTAATGCCTTGTATTTTATGAAAATAGTTTTGATCTCATGGACCTCCTGAAAAAGATCTCAGGCACCCCCAGGGGCCCACGGATCACATCTGAGAACTGCTATAGTAGAGAAATACTTCTCTGTGTCCATTTCTGTATCAAAAACAGAAAAATAAAAGATGCTCTCAGAGGGTGACATGTTTTAAGAAATTGGAAGTGAGCACCCATCTCTAGTTTAAGGTTCCTGCCTGGTCCCTGTAGCCACCTAAGTCTATAATAATGGCCTTAACATGTTATAATCACCATCGCCACCCCATTTACCCTATTTTCCCATCCTAGAGCAACCACACTTCAAGTCGTCAACAGCCCTTCACACCTGGTGTGTATGAACAATGGGAGTGACATTCTGATGATCCAATGACCTGAAGCAGACACAGTTTGGAAGATGAGGGAGAGTTTCTGGGAGCACTAATCATAGACCTAGCTAATTTTCTATATTTTGCCTCAAAGACAATGAGAAGGAGAATGAATGCTCATTTTTTACAAAGCTGATACTTACTTATTTATTTATTTAACATTTATTAAGCCACTACTATGGACTTAATCCTCCCACCTGCCCTGGAGGTCATTTGTACCAACTTCATTTCACTCAGACTCTAAGAGTCCACACGCTGTTGGTAAGCAAAAGGGGGAGGCATTTAAACCCAGGGCTCAGTGACTCCCAAGTCCCACAGCTTCAAACAGTCTGAAAATCCTGACATTTGTAATTGGGCTCCAAAATGGCAATGCATTTTTTTTAATTATGTACAACTTGTTTCTAGTGATGGTAACAATATAAAAAAGAAGATCGAAAAAAACAGTAAATAGATAATAGATAATAGAAATTAATATCCCAGCTACATATGTGTCATGATAAAAGCAGTAACAATGATAATGATTATCATTTATTTGTTCAACCATATTTATGTCTCAGGCACAATTCTAGCTTTGGGGGATAGGCAGTGATAGAAACACAGGGTCTCCCAATGCCAGCCCTTAGTCTCAGCTTTGTTTACACATTTTATATAGTTCACTTCAACACCCTGTTAGGTAGGTATTATTATCACTTCTATTATATGAAGAAATGAAGCCTCAGAGAAGTTATTTATATTGCCCAGGATCACATCACTTCTTAGGGCAGGAGTCAGAATTCAATCACAGGACTGTCTACTTCCAAAACTCTCCTTGTATCAATTCAAGTTGAGCACCAAAATTATACCCACCTAGTCCCTGTGTTGCAAAATCTCCCGCTCTGTAGACAAGAGTGGTTGAGTACTGTTGGACCCTACCAGGCACAAAGCAAATCTGAGTCCACGTCTGGGAAAACTAACTGGAGTAGGGTGAACAGGTAGTGATCAAAGGTGAAGAAATAATCATGTCCAAAAGAAGGATATTAAGGGAGAATGGAGAGAGGGCCAGGGTTACAGAATCTTCTCCCCGGAGGGCCAGTTAAACTGGTAACAAACTCCCCTGGGAGTGTTAAGTGTTATTTCTCTTTTTTTGTGAGTATGAAATCATAACAAGAACTAGTTCAAGTAGCTTAATCAAAGAAATTCAACTGTTCTGACCAGGGCCATAAAAAAGGGAGGAATTAATTGCAGCTTTGACTATTTGGGAAAGAATATCAAGAAAGAAAACTATGGCGATGCTAGGTGTTTTTATATACTATCTTATTTAACCTCCTCAACCCCCTGGGAGGTAGATTTGACTAGCCCTCTTTTCAGATGAGAACACTGACGCTATGAGAAAATAAAGTAATCCACCCACCCAGGTCTATGGATTACAAAGCCCATCCTCTCTCCAGACCAGAGTTTGGCAACCTACAGCCCAGGTGCCAAACCCTACCCACTGCCTGCTTTTATAAATAAAGTTTTATTGGAACACAGCCATGTCCAACCCTTTACATATTTTCTGTAGCTGCTTTCATGCTCCAACAGCCTAGCTGAGTAATTCCAACAGAGACCACACGGCCTACAAAACCAAAAATATTTACTATCTGGTCCTTTGCAGAAAAAGTTTGCTGACCCCTTCTCTAGAGTAGATTTCTCAGCAGCTATGTTGTCCCCTCAAACTAAATCTTCCCAGGACCCCCAACATACATACAAAACAGACACAAGCCTAATATTGTTAATACTGCACCTTATAAATTCAAATTTACATAACATTTACTGATTCGAAATTCAATCAATAAGATAAGTTAGTTTTGAGTAACACAAAATTTTAAAATAGCAAGTTCTTAGAGGTTAGGTCCAGTCTCAAAGCATCACTGGCATACTCTTTATATTTCATTTAACTTTTTTCCAGGCTAGCTTACACTGACCCAGAAGCTTGAAGAGAAGTGCTAGGAAGCATTTGCTTTCCAAGTAAAATCTTCAACAATGTCATCAGTTCTACTCATAGCCATAAAATTCAGACACACAGTGAATAAGAAATAAATACTCATTGAATGACCAGATAAAGCATTTTCACACTGATATATAGTTACACTTTCATTTACTGCACAATGCAATTTTTTAAATTTTATTCTAACAATACACACACACAGGAATACCTTTACAACTTCTGGTGTGCGGACAAGGCCCCTTTTTTTGAGCATACATCAACTATTTGAAGTTCCAAATTACTTTGTTTTTCATATAAAGCAAATGATTTGTAAAACTAATGGAGAGAGCTGTGATTAATCCAGTGCGTCAGAGAATCTAGATCATTTAAGAGGTCTATGGCAGAAGTACTCAAAAGTTCAAGTCCTTGGTTCAATTTATCAAGTTCACTTTTTTCCCTTTTCACTAATTTCCACTCTCCTTATATTATTTGCTTATATTTTTATTTTGGTTTAGTTTTGAGGGAATACCTTTTCCACATTCCTGAGCTGAAAGCTTATTATATCTTAGGTTGGGTTCCCCAGAAGCAGAGCCTGTGATGGAGATTCTTGTAAAACTGGTTTGTTATGGACGTGCTCACAAGAACCTATAAGGAGTAGCAGGGCGGGAATGGAAGTCTAACCTCACTCCGCCTAATCCCATAGGGAGCTTTGTAGCATAAATCAAGCATAAATTGTACCATAGCCTGTTCTAACTTGTGGCAAGGAGGCAGGACCTACGTGTCCCAACATTACAGTGTGGTCCCCCCTTTGGTCCAGAGGCAGATAATCCTCCTCTGACAAAGCACGGGATTGGGGGGGACCCATTCCATCCAAGACCCCAGCAGATGCCTGAAACTAGAGATAGTACTGTTTATCCTATGTTATTTCCTATACCCACCTCCCTATGATAAAGTTTGATTTACAAATTAGGCACAGTAAGAGATTAACAACAATAACTAATAATACAATAGAATAATTATAATAACATACTGTAATAAAAGTTATGTGCATGTCATGTCGTCTCTCTCTCAAAATATCATACTACACTCACCCCTCTTGCCGTGACAATGTGAGATGATAAAATGCCTAAGTGATGAGAGGAACAGTGGTGAATGACTTAAGCCCTACAATTTGACTTCTGTAAGCATCAGTGCTTGCTTACTAAGGTGCTTGGCGCTGGCTGGGCCCTGTGCATCATGCAGTGTGAATAAGATTCACAGGCCTTTGGCTTCTGGGAGTTTATCATCTAGTAAGAGATATAGACATGCCAGAGGAGTACCCAGATCCAACGAAGCAAGAGCACCCACGCCACAATCATGAGCTTGCTTCTACATACGACTTTACATAACCCTGGACACTCATGAGATGGAGAGAGCGAAAACTGGTGAACAGGAGACAGATGAGGAGACACCAAAGAGACATGTTTTTGACTTTGCATTTCTTTCTTTTGGCCTAAAGAGCATGGAGAAAATACAAACAGCAAATGCCTACCACGTAGCGCCCTTTCTAGCTGATTCTCACCCGTGATCGCTCTTAACCTTCATACCAACCCTTTGTAGCAGGAATTAGTTTCATCATTCTCTAAATGAGAAAACTGAAACTCTGGTCACTAATAAATTGAGGGGCCAGAATTCAAAGCACATCTTTTTTTTAACCACACAACCTCAAGTTTTTCCATCGCCATCTGTGGGGTGCCTCCAGGGCTTTGGGATGCACAGATCTAAGTTAGGTAACAGAAGCAGTTGGGAAAATTACACACTTTAGCCTGAACTAATTTAGATAAATCACTCGGTAAAGTGAATCCAATCACACCCCATTCAGTCCTGACTCACCAGTAAACTGGGGTCAACCTGTCCTTCCTGGCCCTCCAGAGGAATAAAGGAGAGAAAGAGGACAAAGGACAGAAAGCAGAGCCTGTGATGGTGACAGAAGCGCTCACAAGAACTTGTAAGGAGTGAGATAGCAGGTTGGGAATGGAAAAACTCTAACCTCGCTCTGCCTCATTCCATGGGGAGCTCCATAGCATAAATCAAGCATGAATTGCACCACAGCCTGCCCTAATTGGTGGCAAGGATACAGGACCTACACTCTTGCATTTGCCCAGACAGAAGGACTGGCATGTGTAATCACGGTAAAATTTTAACATTCTTAATGGGCTTTTCTTCCTTCCTGAGTACACCACTTTTGCCCTGGTCCACCTTTACAACCATCTGCAAGGAGGGAGATTAGAATTTATCCATGAAGGGATGCAAAAGCAAATGCAAAATAAGTTACAACTTCAGTCACTGAGAAATACTATTATGCAGCAAGCTAATGTCTTTAATGATACCCATCCATCTGCCTCTAACATCACAAGGGTTAATTCAGGAGGACCCAATTCACCGAGTTCTCTCGCGTTCTAGAATCGTCACTTTGAGTTGTGTGTGTTGTGTGTTGCACACGGGAGACACATCTGATTGGGTGACCACATCGTGGACCCCATAGTTTCACTTATCTGGTATAACAATACCTGATGTTAGCAATCAAGTGTCTTGTTGTAGCATAATCATTATATGGCAATTTTCTTTTTTTTTTTTCTTTTTTTTTTTTAAAGATTTTATTTATTTATTTGAGACAGAGAGAATGAGAGACAGAGAGCATGAGAGGGAGGAGGGTCAGAAGGAGAAGCAGACTCCCTGCCGAGCAGGGAGCCCGATGCGGGACTCGATCCCGGGACTCCAGGATCATGACCTGAGCCGAAGGCAGTCGCTTAACCAACTGAGCCACCCAGGCGCCCTATATGGCAATTTTCTGATAGATGGAAAATAAAATGCCTTGACAGAGGGCCACCTTTCGCTAATTTTCACAAAGATAGTGTGCTAGCAGCATCCCAATGTAAAGAAAATTCCCTTTCTTTCTATACTTCTTGGGTTTTGTATTAGTCATAGCTGCAAAGACGCCATGTAACAAGCAACTCAAAAAATTTCAGTGACTGACAACAGCAGGGCTGCTATTGTAGATCACAGAGGAAAAAAAAAGAAGAAGAAGAAAACAATTATTTACTTTTCATGGGTCTGAAATATTTGTTGTGCTCTGCTGGACTCAGCTGGATTTGGACCAGTTTACCATCAAGACTGCAGGTCAGGTTTAGTTCTGCTCTATGTGTCCCTCATTCTGAGACCCCAGGAAAATCAGCTCTAGCGACCTAAAGCACATTTTTCTCATGGCAGACAGCACAGGCTCAAGAACTTAAGCCAAAACATACAAGTGAATTTAAAACCTCTGGTCATGTCACATCCACTCGTCTTCTATTGAACAAAGCAAACCTCACAACCAAGGACATCAGAGGGGTAGGGAAGTGTCCTCCTCCCACAGAGGTGAGAAAGGGAGAGTGACTTTTTGCTAAACAGTAACATAGTCTGACACAGATTTACTCTACCGCACTCTGCAGTATTAGGATGATACACTGTAGAGAAATCACACCACTATTACAGCTCAGGGAATGTTAGAAACTATTTTCATATGGAGACAAGTCAGTTCCCATACACCACTGGTTTCTGCACACTAGATTCTGCGTACTGTTTTAAAAGAGATCAGCCTGCTTATCTTTCACCTTTTTGTAGGTTAGTGTAATAGACCAGAGTTAAGCAAACTAAACACTGTCTATCAAGGATCTGAGAGTAAATATTTTTGACTTTGCAGGCTACCTGGTCTCTTACAACTACTCAGTCTAACCACGGTAGTACAAAAGCAACCACCAAGAATACTTAAACAAATGGACATAGCTATGTTCCAATAAAAACTTACTCACAAATAAAAATGTTACTCTTTGCAGATGACATGATATTATAAATTGAAAACCCTAAAGACTCCATCAGAAAACTGTTAGAACTAATGAACAAATTCAGTAAAGATGCCAGATTCTAAATCAATACACAAAAATCTGTTAGGAAAAAAAAATGATTACCTGTAGAGGAGGGAAAAGAAGTGGGTAAAGGACAAGAATGGAAGCTGGACTCCTTTGACTATCACTTGTTTTGTAGATTTAATCTTGGAACCATGTAAATATTTCACATCATTATAAGACAAAATTAAAGGAATAAATAAAGAAATCCCCCAAGAATCAGGGGGAAAAAAATCTGTGGCATTTATTTACACTAATAATAAGCTATCAGAAAGAGAAAATTAGAAAACGATTCTATTTATAATTGCATAAAAAGGAATAAAGTTCCTAGAATAAGTTCAACCAAGGAAGTGAAAGATCTGTTATTGAAAACTACAAGACATTAAAGAAAAACTGAAAAAGACACAAATAAATGGAAAGATATCCCGTGCTCATGGACTAGAAGAATTAATATTGTTAATACTATCTAAAGCAATCTACAGATTCAATGCAATCCCTATCAAAATACTAATGGCATTTCTCATAGAAATAGAACAATCCTAAAATTTGTAAGGAAGCACAAAGGACCTCAAATAGCCAAAGCAATCTTGAGAAAGAACAAAGCTTTACATTTTTTAAATTAGGGAAGCCCCACGCTCCCTAACATCAAACTATATTACAAAGCTATAGTTTTAAAAATTAAAACAGTATGGTAATGGCATAGAAACAGACATATAAATCAATGGGACAGAACAGAGAGCCCAGAAATAAACCCACACTTATATGGTCAATTGATTCATGACAAAGGAGCCAAGAATATACAATGAGGAAAGGGTAATCTCTTCAATAAATGGTGTTGGGGAAATTGGACAGCCACATGCAAAAGAATGAAACTGGACCACAACATACACAAAAATTAACTCAAAATAGATTAAAGACTTAAACATAAGACAGAAACCATAAAACTCCTAGAAGAAAGCATAAGGGGCATGCTTCTTGACATGGATCTTGGCAATGATTTTTTAAATCTGATACCAGAAGCAAAAGCAACAAAAGCAAAAATAAACAAGTGGGACTACACCAACTACAAAGCTTCTGCATGGCAAAGGAAATCATCAACAAAATGAAAAAGGAATCTACCGAATGAGAGAAAATAATTATAAATCATGTATCTGATAAGGAGCTAATATTGAAAATACACAAAGAACTCATAAGACTCATGAGCTAAAAAACAATCTGATTAAAAAATGGGCAGATGATTTGAATTTCTCCAAAGAAGACATACGGATGACCAACAGATACATGAAAAGATGTTCAAGAGCATTAATCGTCAAGGAAATGCAAATCAAAACCACAATGACCTAACACCTCGCACCTGTTAGAGTGGCTATTATCAATAAGACAAGAAATAACAGGTTTTGGCAAAAATGTGGAGAAAAGGGAACATCGGTAGGAAAGCAAACTGGTGCAGCTGCTATGGAAAACAGTATGGAGGTTCCCCCAAAAATTGAAAATGGAACCACCCTATGATCTAACAATTCCATTTCTAGGTATTTATCCAAAGAAAATGAAAACACAAATTTGAAAAGATATCTGCACCCCATGTTCATTGCAGCATTATTTGCAATAGCCAAGATAGAGTAACAACCTAAGTGTCAATCAATGGATAAAGAAATACATGTATCATATAAAAAGCCATGGAAAAAGAATGAAATCTTGCCATCTGTGACAACATGGATGGATCTCAAGGGCACTGTGCTGAGTGAAATAAGTCAGACAGAGAAAGACAAATGCTGTATGATCTCTCTTACATGTGGTATCAGAAAAAAAATCTCACAGATACAGGAAACAGAGTGGTTATAGAGGTGGAAGATGGGGGTGAGGAGAAAACAGTTAAAAAAAGAAAGGTAGGTAGTGGGGTCAGATTTGGTCTATGAGTCATAATCTGCCAGCTTCTGTAATAAATAGAATTATAAAGGCTATGCCTCTCGTTTTGGTTATGTGTGGCCACACAACATACCACCCCAATTCTTAGTGGCTCAAAACAACAATTATTTTGTTATCTCTCATGATTCTGTGCGCTGATTGGGCTCAGATGGATGATTCCTCTGCTCCATGTGATGTTGGCTGTGTCTGCAGATATCAGGGGTACTAACTGGGCTGGAACATTCCAGATTATTCACTCACCTGCCTGGCACCCTGGCAGCATTGACCAGAAAGCTAGACTCAGCTGGACCATGCGAAGACCGAAGTCCTAGCTTCTGTGCCTCTCCTCTCCCCATTACATAGAAACTCAGGACTCCCCAATGTACAAAGAGGGAAACTACCTTGCCTTTTTAAAGCTTAGGCCCAGCACGGTCATTTCTGCCACATTCTCCTGGTAAAGCCCCTCATCCTTCATCTGCCGTCTATAACCATGTCATCTGTGCCCAGTGTAGGCCTATGTCAGAATGCCAACTTTCTTACTTCTGGACCTTCGAATGAGATGGAGTAATTTTTAATGCTTCACATTCAAACTGCTAAGCAGATTTCCCATCCTACAGGGTGGCCGCAAAACCTCCTGCTCCAAGGACTTCTCTGCCCAGAAAATGGTGCCTCCATCCAGCCACAGGTAAAATTAATTAAGGTAATATAGGGGGAAGGGCAGAGGTTGCCTATTTTCAATCACATCTGGCATGGCTTGAGACATTCTGGGTATCCCCTGCTGGAAGACTGAGTGTAGGTGGGTCTCTTCTCCCCAAAGACCCAGTTCTACTCAAACATCTGGCCCCATGTGCCATGGGGGAAGGCTGACACAACAGGGCTTACAAGTGGCAGGGGAGGGGGCCAGTGAGCAAAAGCAGATAGCTCCCTGAGGCCCACGTACAATGTTGAGTCCAGTAACTAATTTTCACTAATATAACACCCCCTAGGGATAAGCTCCCTCACTCTCAGTCCTGAATACACCTTGAAATTTAGAATTTTAGATTTTATAATGGAGCTGCCACCCTCCTGAGACCCCATGTAATTCTGATAATGGTAGATGCACTCACCAAAATGATAAACTTCTCCTGCCCTGGCCCTCTGCTGCTTACATCAGTTGGCTCATTCTTTACATCTCAGTCTGTACCATCTGCCCCTCCCCAAACCTCACAGGCACTTCTTAGCCTCACCATGAGTCATGCAAACAACCATGTTGACTCTTGCCACAAGCCCTGCCATCTGGGCACATTCACCTTATCTACCACCACTCCCTGCTCTCCCAACCTGCCTGCACCTGTGCTCTCCCCTGCACCTCCTCTCCCTGGCCTCTAGCCCAAGCCAAGAAGCCCTAGATGATAATTAAAGAAATACGGATTATCACAGACATCTTTTCCAGCTCCAATACCTACAACCATGCCAAGGAGATGACCCAGAAGAGAAATCGAAGTCATCAGGGCTGTAGTGTGAATAACCCAGAGTATCCCTCTGTTCTTTCACTGAATGAAATGAGGGCTGCCCTGTTCCAGCCCATATTGCATGGAAGGCCTGAGGGACGGTGGATTGGGGACAGATTCCATCCAGATCCTGTACCTTTAATCCAGCCAGAAACACCCACACGCTATACACCTTCAGGACCATAAATCTGAGCTGTCAACACCCCAACAGAGCTCACGGCAGTCATCCTATAACCTATTCACCCTAATCCCTTTCTAATCTGCTGTTTGTCTGGTTACTGGCTCTTGGTTCTATCTCCCATTTATAGTCCTGTTGGCTTGACAGATGTGTGTATTCTCCTGCTCTCTCACCTCCCTGTCAAAGGCACTGTCTTGGTCTTGCTCACCAGTTCCTGTGTTTTCTACTTTCAGTATAAAATCCCCCAGAGTGCTTATGGGGACCCCAACCAGCTCAGTCACAGGGGCCTTTATGGAGTGGGGGCAAGGGTTCACAAAGATCAGTCCTTTTATATCTTCAGTGCATGGCCCCTACTAGGGATTCATGAACAGTTGTTGAATGACTGAGTGATGCATAAAGACCTTGAAGACCTCATAAGCAATTGTCCCATCAAACCCAGACAACTGGCCCACAACGAGCTATTTCCGAATGAGTCTGTGTCAAGCGCTGCTGAAAAGTGATACCCAGTGGAAGACGAGCCAGACTGAACTACTTAAGGAAACAAAGTATCTTTGAGACATGAAATTAATTAACTGCTTCCAAAGGGAGCAAAAAGTAGGAGGTCAGGAGGGGTGAGAAATTTTATATAAATTTCCAAAGGACAATGGACTTGATAGTAAACTAAGAACTTCAAGCTCTAAATTCAAACACGGCCTTCCAACATCATGGCTTAGCTGTGCGTGAAAGGCACTCAAAATCAGGATTTGGTTATGTACAAAGGAAAGCTCTGAAAGAGAAAAACAATAAGTTAAATGCATAAATCGAGAGGCTTTGGGGCTTTTTAGAAGTTACTGCACAATATTCTCTGAGGGTGATTTTAGACTAGACCTTGACAGGGTGAGATTATGAATATAAAAGTGAGCTTTTGTCAATCAGAAGGCACTTCTGCAGAAATAAGTTTCTAGAGGGAATTCCAAAGATCTAGTTTACATTCTGTGTCTTTGGGCCTGTTTCCTTGGGATTTAAGAAACCATAAGGATTTCGAAATCTTAAAACAGCCATATAAAACAGTGTTTAGTATGAGCCTCACAGTATTTGGTGCCCCGAGGCACCGACGTTTTATTGTGGTCAGTTTTCCTACCAAATTCCATCACCCAGGCCTCTAGTCCTTGCGTGGCTGACCAGCTTCCTAGACAGAAGGGAACAACAGCTATATCTTATCTCCCCACCATGAATCCCAGGAGCAAAACAGAAGGGAGTGGGGATATGCCAATGGATGAGGAAGTTTTGAAGCCAAGATGCTCCCACTCCAGAAAGGAAAAATATCTATGAGGTCACATAAAAATGGTCCTAAACCAGGAAAGGGGATTCTTATGCAGGTACCTGAGCGAAAAAAAAAAAATTTTTAAAGATTCTATTAAAATTCGTAACTTCTGTTTATTAAGAACTGTGAAAAACGTTATATACCTGATCTTGATTCTGCCATTTTGATCACGAAAATAGTTCAACCCCATTGTTTGACCCAAACTGTATTTTGATCCTGCTGTATCCAAAATTTGGCAACCAATATACCAGAACAGCTATAGTCTCCTTGGTCATGGTGGGTGGAGAGGGTGTCTTCTGATTCTCTTGCTCTGTGATTGCGTGTGTGTGTGTGTGCGTGCATATCTGGACATTTTCTCTATGTTTGCTCTCTGTCTTCATCTGTTTGTGGTGTCTTTCTCTCTCTGTGTGTCCCTGTCTCCCTCTCTCTTTGTGTGACCGCCTCTGCAAATTCCCCAATTTCTCTAAGTCTCATTTTATATTTTTCTGTCCTTGTATATATGTGTTCCTGTATATATTCCTCTCTGTTTCTCTGCTTCCTCTCTCTCTGCCTTTCACTTGGTCTCCCTTTCCTAATCTTTTTTTTTTCCTTGTCCTCCTTTCTCTCTTTTTGAATCTGATCCTAATGAAAATCATTTCATTAAAAGCAGAAAAATATCACAAAGTACTTACTGTGTGAGCTAGAAGACTATGTAAGAAACCAAACTGAATTAATGGAATTGCTTGAGAAAAATATATGTTCAACAAAAAGCAAATGATATTGGTCTGATCCTATTAAAATTCTTTTGTTCACAATGTAAGATAGCAAGGTCAAAATATTTTGGACCCCAAAATCATGAGACCACGGGCACCTGCAGCCTGCTTGGTCCATTCGAGCAGCTCCATGGACTGTGACTGGTTCCAGGCATGGTGAAAGAGGACCCCTTGGAGAATGAAAGGTCAAGGCAGATACCAAAAATTTGAAGTCAACCCCACCACGCCCCCTTCCGACTGGCCTCAGGACATTGCAAGCCCAGGTGCAGCTGCTAGAAGCAAAACCCTTTGCTCAGAGCTCTAGGCGGCCCTTGCCCAAGTAGTAACAGCAACTCCAGAGGCAGTTGGTCTCCTCTTTTCTTGCTTGTGTTGACAGCCAACGGAGAAAGAGAATCAGGCCTGAAAATTCTTGGATCGCACTTAGCCCTTTTAAGAAAACCCGCCACGCCCCCCTCTGCCGTTGCTCCATTTTTCCAGGCTCCTTTGCCAGGCAACTCAATTCCACACTTAGATATGCACACACGTGCGCACGCACACACACACACACATGTGCTCACGCACCCACACATACAGACAACTAGGTTTCTTTCTGCCTTTCCATCCTTCCTGTGGTAGCTAATAATTGTTAACATTCATTAAAAGCTAACTATGGGGCGCCTGGGTGGCTCAGTTGGTTAAGCGACTGCCTTCAGCTCAGGTCATGATCCTGGAGTCCCGGGATCGAGTCCCGCGTCGGGCTCCCTGCTTGGCAGGGAGCCTGCTTCTCCCTCTGACCCTCCCCCCGTCTCATGTGCTCTCTCTCTCTCTCTCAAATAAATAAATAAATAAATCTTAAAAAAAAAAAGGTAACTATGTGGCAAGCACGATTTTAAACGCCTTCCATGTCTATTTCATCCACCTCGTGCAACATTTTATGCCAGTGGCTATTATTATCTCTAATACCCGAAATGAGGGACCTGAGTCACTGGCAACTTAACTTACCGAAATGTACACAATCAGCAAGGGGAAGAGCCAAGATTCCAACTCCGAAGCCTCTGCCGTAAACACTGCACCATATTGCCTAAAGCTAGCTGTTGATGATTAGCAGATATTAGCAGAGAAAGCTATGTGCCCTCTTCATTCTCTAATGAGCTCCCAGGACCCAACAGATAACAAGCTTCTTAAGATCAAACAGTTTTAGAATGCTGAGCAGCACAGAAAACTTGGGGTCACTTTGAAGGGAAATTAACTACTTCGAGTACTGGGGGGAAAAAAATCCCATTTCCCCTGACTTTTTATTTAGAGGATAATCAAGAAAATGTTTCCCCTTTCTCTCTCACTGAATACAATTTATCTTTATCAAACCAGAAAAGAATGTAGCTCCAGCTGGAAGTGTCTCACAAAGCCTTGGGAGATGAAAGGTACAGTAATAGATACACAAAGCAGTTGCTTTTTATCTGTGAAGAGCTGGTTTCATATGGTCCTTTCATAAGAGTGAAAAATAAGACATTGTGTTTATGTGGAGCATACATTGGTGTCACAACAACAAAAAAAGTAGTAAGACCGTCTACCGGGACAACCTAAATCCTTCACTGTTCGCATTTGGTCTGGCCCAGGTGCTCCATAATAGTGGAAAACCTGCTTTTTAAGCACCTGAAGTATAGACCAAGCGGCCAATTTAGGCTCAAAGCAACTGCATTTGTTATCTGTCCTAAACAGGAGCCCAACCCATACTTTTTACTCAGCTAAAGAAGGGGAACACTGAAAATTTCGTAAACAGGACAATTGATGGTACCTGGCTTTGTGTCAAGCAAAAGCCAGCCTCCGCGTTGAAAAGTCGTGACCTTGAAAAGCTGGTTAAAATGGATGATGCGTGGGCGGCTGGCTGCAGAGCCAGCCGGGAAGTAGGTCAGCGAAGTTACAGGCTGGCTTCTGTCACTCCCAGCCAGAGCCTGTGCAACTCAGAGGGGGAAAAAAAAAAAAATCTCAGACAGAATAAGACACTGTGTGTGGTTCCAGGCAGCATGTCATATTGACAAAACCATCACCACTGAATGAAATCATTGAGGGGAAGCTGTCAGCCCCTGCCACATCCAGGAGACGATTTTCTGCTCGCTTAATTAATGAGGGGTTGTCCTGTGTTGTTTTGTTGTGTTGTTTCCAACCACAGAGACAAACTTTGTTGTCCACTCCTCTGTGGACCTCACCACATGGTCGCCTCTTCCAGGCTGCCTGCCAGGCACTTAATGGCCCGGCTGACAGGCAGGAGGAGCTAATGAGGAAGCAACAGATCTCAAAGGGACTTTAGACCTTGTGATGAAAGTCAAGCTCTGGACCATTCCCCTCATCCTGCACCCCCTCCTGACCTCCCCTGCTCTGAGAGGCACCATAATGCATTGCTCAGGGACCCAGCTTCTGGAATCAGATCGCCTGGCCTTTAATCCCCTAGGCTCGCTCATTAGCTGTGTGACCTTGGACACAAATCCTAACCTTTCTGTTTCCCAATTTCCTCCTCTTCAAAATAGCAGTAGGAACTGTCCACACCTCGTGGGCTCGTTGGGCTGCGCATCCCATCAGAACACCAGGAGGGAAAGTTCACTCAAATTTGGATAATCCAAGGAGGGTTTAGTAAAAGAACTGGTTACAAAGGAGTGTGGAGGGTGTAGCAAAACCATAAGAGAGGGTGCAGTTCCCCAAGGCTAACAACAGTGGGTTTCATTATCACGCCTAGACCTGAAGGGGTGCTGGTCACACATGGCGATCTACACCCAAAAAAAGTGGGAGCTCTGGGAAGAGGGGTGCGTGGTGAGTTATGACCTTCAGTGCAGCAAAGGAGACGCATGAATAAATGCACTGACCTCACTCTCCTCCCCGTCTCGGGGCCTCCATTCTTCCCATTGGCTGAAACCAAAAGAGACAAGAGGGCAAGGGAGCCCCCAGAATGCATTCTGCCCGGGGCCCTGAGCAGGGTGGGGAAGAGTGCAGAGTGAATTGCCAGGGGCAAACGGAAGCTACTGAGCACCAGAAATTCCATGAGGCAGTGTGGTAAGAGCCTAGAACACACACTCAGTATACAGTAATAGCTTACTGCGTGTCCCTAGTTACCTGTTCTTGGATATACCATCAACTGCATGACGTGGCAAGAGGGTGGGGACTGCAGATGCTTTGCAAATAAGACTCAGGTGCCTCGTGAAACCATTGCTCCTTTCTCATCCTGCCTCAAGGATTCTCCCAGCTTCCTACTGATCACACGGCTCACAGCCTTTTGGTCCTAAAAGGAACCAAACCTCACAATGGTAAGGAGGGGAATCGGCCCACGCTCCTTCAGCACCCCGCTAGCCTTGGTGACCCCAGCCATTCTCAGCATCCACCCAGCCAGTTTCCAAAATCATTTTTTTTTAATCCAAAAGATACTTTTATCAACACTTTACACATACATGCAACATATGGAATAGTTAAGATCAGGCATTTCTAGCTAAAGTAGGGTCAGACCCACTGAGCCAACCTCTCAGTGGAAGCCAAGGGCTACAGAGAACACTGTTCCAAGACACCTGACCCACAGCACCCCTCAGATGTTCCTCACAATATTCTTGGTCCCTCTCCTGGGTCTCCCCTTCCCAGGTGCTGAAACAGAGGCCCTCAACTAGACAATTACTATCCACCAAGAGATTCTGGAGCCTAAGCAATAATAATGGAACCTTACCATTACAGAGTGCTTAACTGATTATGCAGGCCCTTTCACCCACATTACATTACTGCATCCCGAGAACAAGCTTGAGGTTCCCCAAGTTCACGGCAAAGTGAGCAGCCAGCCAGGCCTGGAAACTTTTTTCAGTTTTTTGTTTTTGTTGTTGTCGTTGTTGTTGTTTTAACTTCAGGACACAAGCTGGAGACCAGCAGATTTGGTTAGGTTGTCATAAATGATTTTTTAAATTATTATTATATCGGGGCACCTGGGTGGCTCAGTCGCTTAAGTGTCGGCCTCCGGTTCAGGTCATGATCCCAGGATCCTGGGATTGAGCCCCGAGTCAGGCTCCCTGCTCAGCGGGGAGCCTGCTTCTCCCTCTCTCCCCTGCTCGTGCTCTCTCGCTATCTCTCTCTCTCTCTCTCAAATAAATAAAATATTTTTTAAAATTATTATTATATTTATTAGTTACCAACATCTTCTTTTCTTCTGAACACTATTTTAAAATCATTGTCTTTATTTGCCTATGTGATGTCTTCCTCCTCCGCTCGAGTGCCAGGCCAGCTCCCAGAGAGGAAAGCCGGTGCCTGTCTCCAGCGTGGCCACATCCCAATGTCTAGCCCAACATCTGACATGCAACAAACACGCAGTCCTTATTTGCTGAATGAAAGGGTGAAACTCTCAGTCCCATTCTTTTAGGTTATTTACCCTAACTAGGTTTCAAGGTTCCCAAGGCTAAAAATAACCAGGTTTTGACTCAGCAGCTGGCGAATGTCCAGATTACTTTTAGCTGCTAAGGTTAGGGAGGAAAAGTGGGCCAGACCTAGCTGGAACAAACTGCCTGCCCGTAATTCCTTGCTCAGCAAATGTTAAAGACTCATGTGTAATGAATATTGACGAAGGCTGTCTCTCTTCTTCGTTTTCCCAGGAGTCTCAAGCCCTCAACAGCCTACAGTTTCTAGAAGTTTATGATTCTTTCCCACGAGGCTGTGAGCCCTTAAGGAACAAGGACTCTATCTTACTCATCTTTATTTCCCTAGGAATTAAAAGTGCACCTGGATCAGGCAAGGCCCCAAATAATGATTTGATGAATGTTTGTGAATGATTAGCAATGCAAGCCTGAGCATCAGAGTATGGAATCATGGAATTTTATAACCAGACGGATTTTAGCTACCATCTAAAACTGCTCTGTCCAGGGCCACCTGGCTGGCTCCATTGGTAGACCATTTAATTCTTGATCTCAGGGTTGTGATTTCAAGCCCCATGCTGGGTATAGAGCTTACTTATTTAAAAAAAAAAAAAAAATTAATAAAGCTGCTCTGTCCAATGTGTTAGCTACCAGCTACGTATGGCAATCGAAATTATATAAAATTAAAATGTACACCACAGCCACACTAATACCTCTCCTAGGGCTCCAGAGCCACATACACCTAGCGGCTGCCACACTGCATGGTGCAGAAAGAGAATATTTCCATCAATCTAGAAAACCCTTTCTGAGTTTCTGAGTTTCTGGGTTTCTGAGAATGGAGGCTCAGAGAGTAATTTCCCCTGAGTCACTCAGGGTGTGAGAAACAGAAACGGAACCAAAAAAGCTAAGTCTCCTGCTTACTGGTCTGTGTTTTTCCACCATTACACTGGATTCACACACTGAGAGGGCCTCACATATGAGAGCCACAAAATGCCCTCCTTTTTCAAGCCAGCACAGCTTTGGAGAGCCGGTAAGAAATCCTAGATGCACCATCGCAGAAAACAGAGGCTACACCCAGCAAGCAAATGAGGGGAAACCATAGCTTCCCACAGAAAGCTAGAGGCCAAAAGATCTGAAGTATGCCCAAATGTGGGTTGCCTTTTTATTTAGAGCCTTTTAAAATTGTTTTCATTTCCATGTTGGGAGGTTAATACCCAAGATGGACACTTTTTTTGAAGAGTTCCTTTTGACTTTGATTTCTTAAAGTCCTCATTTGAACTCTGCTTTTTGTTTATATTATACCCATCCTACAATTTTTCTTTCTTTGCAGGTAACTTGATCCTCGAAAATGTACAGAATCCACCCACGCCCACTGCTTTTCATTAAACATTAGCTCGTCCTTTCAAGGGAGTCTTTGAGGATTTTACGTTGCCTTTCCTAAATGTATGGTTTTTTTTCCTGAAATTACATCAAATTAAGCTCTCGAAAAATGTATTCCTTTTCTTAATCTTTAAATAGCTGGGAATGAATTTTGGCAAAATCTCAAGGAAACCTATAAAAGGAAAGAAGGCAGCTTCTCCCACTTCTCTCCAAACTGGAAGCAGGGCACGCTCTCTCTGTCAGGGCCTGCACACCCAGACGGACCTCTGAGCAGTTAGCACCCAAATGAGGCGCCTAAACCCCAGGGTGGGCGCAGATTCCACATCCACAACAAGTCAACGCATCTTGTCGCAGACACGGGACATCCACGTCTTTGTTTTTACCAGAGCAACACTGTGAGAAGCAGGATGCAAAGAAGTGAGCATTGGTTCTGGAAGGCCTGGGCTGCCAGTGGAAACACCTGCATAAGGTGGCAGCTCAGGCCCCAGGAGCTGGGGTGGTCAACAGCGAGCGGGGACACCCGTCGCTCAAGCTCCCAAAGATCCAGGGAGGGTGCAGAAGACTTCAGAGAAGACCCTCCTGATGGACAAATGGAGTAGGGACAGAGAGTATCTAAAGAAATTCCACTGATGAATCGTATTTTTTTTCCTGGTATGTCTCCTACGGTTTCTGAAGATTTCATTATCCTCATAAGTGAAATTCTTAAAATTGCTGAAAGAAGGTGCTTATTGAAACCTATAGCTCTCCTTCCCTTGGAAGGCTTTGATTTGAAACATTCAAAACACATCCAACAGCCTCTTCTTCCCTGAAGACAGGGGCTTTAATGTTGAAAAAAAAAAAAAAAGAAAAGAAAAGAAAAAAACAGGTCCCCTTACACCAGCCAGCTCCCACCTCTTAAAGAAAAATGTTACCTAAAAAGTAAGGTATTGGAATCAAAATATAGCAGCAACTTTAAAATCTGAGTCCTGCTCTTTGTTCCTAATGAACAAAGAAACACAATTCCCATAACCCGGGGCCATGTGTGCACACAATTTCAGAGCAAGGGCTGGAGTTGTCATCTAGGCCAACCTTTTTATACTGCAAATGAGAAAACGGAGGCCCAGAGAGGTTAAAGAATTTTAACAGCTAGCAGGTGGGCTGAGCCAACACCGGGGGCCAGGTGTCCAGGGTCCCAATCTTTTTTGCACAAAAGAAAAAAAAAAATCATTCTGTTACTTAGGGCGAGGCGAGGACTGTTTAAAGGTGGGGAATTAACATGGCCCCTTAACCCTGCCGGTTCGGCTGTGGAGAGAGACAATCAGGGTCAGCTCCACACAAAAATACAAACTAATTGGGGAAGCAGCACAAAGAAGTCTCCGGAAAGCACATCGGCCCTTCGTTATTACATGACTGCCGGAAACAAAAGTACCCGCCCACCTCACAGGCATGAAAATAAAGTCAGGCACCGGAAAGCACTCCGAAATCGTCCGGTGCCGTGAAACCAGAAGTGATCAAGATGCCAGTGGATTTGGCAGGTTTAGGAGCTGGCAGCCCCTTCTAGGGAGATTCCCTTTGTGCCTTTGTAGTGGTTGCGTCGAGCGGCAGTATTGCGCCCCTTCCTCCCTTGTCCAGCCAGGAGGGACAGCTATGGTGGGGGTCAGGTTGGGATTGATCATGAGGCACACAATCATCCCCTTCCTTCCCTTGCACTCCTCCCCATAGTTGGGAAGGATTCAAGACCACACTGCTGCTAGGCACAGTCTATCTGGTGGGTTTTGTCTCTTTGAATTGCCTTTAGTAGTGGAGAGTGTTTGTATTTTACTGTTTCCGCATGCCCCAGTTTGGGTGCATCTTTACTTTCCACACCCACACCTACAGTTCATCTTTGGAGGACTGCCCTCAAGCCACTGGTGCACTCCCCACACACAGACAGCCAGGAGTGCCTAGGAATTTACCTCTCCCAGGAGGCCCTTGATCAATGATGGAGAGGTGCAAAGGTATGTAAGCCCAGCTCCCTTGGACAATGCCGAGAGTAACTTATACTCCAGAACACTCCTACCAATCTGAGCAAGGCCACCTCTGGGGACCTTTCACCTGAGACTACCCTTGCTTACCCCTTCATCCCCTTCCATAAACTGGGAGAACTTCCTTTGTAAGTCCCTTGTAGGCAAATCCTTCTCTCAACATCTATTTCTAAGAACCAGACCCAGAACTTCCATCTCTTATTCCTTTGGCAGCTGGTATAGCAAGACAGGCCCAGGGTTACCTTTTGTTTGGGAGAAAATGCTCCCCTGGCTAGGCCTTAAGAGGGAAGCCCATCTCCAGAGACTTGAGTATACACTTGGTCTCTTGTGTTTCCTTGGAGAGCTTTTCCATCCAGGCTTATTAGAAAAGTGCTATAATCAAGGATTAATGTCTGGCATGGGGTAGGAAGGATCCAGGAGAGGATGGATTGGCCCATGTATGAAGTATTTGCCATCCCTGTCCTAGAGGACAGGGCCCAAGGAGAGGGGGGTCTGTTTTTATTCCAAGCCTTCAGTTAGCCATTAGCTTAGCCCAAAGGAGTCTGGATAGATCTGTGCAATCCAGCTCACTGAGACTACCCAGAGTTTATTATCCAGCTAGTAAAGGAATATCCCCTCTACAGATGCGCCTTAGAAATTGTGGAGGCAGTGGGGAGCTGATGGAGGATGTAGTATGGGAGGATTCTTGGCCCATCTCATTTTGACTACTAAGGGTTGGACTAAGTGGGCTGAAGAGGGGGGAAGGCGGACCCTGGAAGAGTTTTTGCTGCAGGCAAACTTTGACACCATCAGCTCAACCTGAAGTTGGGCAAACCTGAATGTGTGCGTATATTGTACTAAGACAGAGGCAGGTAGCAGGCTTAGGGCATGTTTGAACATCAACCTGTAGGCAGGTAGGGAATGCTGAAGCACACAATCCAGAAAGCAAACTGGTATCAGGAGTCTGGAAATAAAGTCCAAGTCCTGCAAGTCAGAGACACGGGACGTTACCAGAATGGGACTGGAGGCTTTCTCACCTGAGTCCTTTTATCTTCTTCTTCGGTTTCATTGAGGTATAAGACACACAATAAAGTACACATATTTTAAGTGAATGAGCGAATTTTTACATATGTAACATTCCCATCACCCCAGAAGCCTCCCCCATGCCTCTTCCTGGTCCTCTCCCTTCCCAGAGGTAACCACAGTTCTGAAGTCTATCACCATAGACCAGCTTTGCTGTTCTTGAACTTCATATAAATGGCATCTTATGGAATGGATTCTTTGTGTCTGTTTTCTTTTGTTGCACATTACATTTGTGAGATTCGTTCGTTCGTGTTACATATAAGCAGTTTATTCTTTTATGTTGCCATACCCTATTCCACTGTACAAGTATATTGACTTATCCATTTGGGTAGTTTCCAATATTTTGCTGTTATGAATGAAGCTGCTATGGACATTCTTGTACATGTGTTTTGGTGGACAAATGCACTCACTTCCCTTGGTGAAAGATCTGGGATTGGAACTGCTGGGTCATAGGAGAGGCATGTTTACCTCTGGAAAGTTTGTCAAGGGATTTTCTAAAGTGACTGTACCAGTTCACACTTCTCTCAGTTACGTATGAGAGTTCTACTTGACTCACACCCTTGTCGACCCTTGGTATTATCAGTCTTGTTCATTTTAGCCAACCTACTAGTGGGCAGCAGTATCTCACTGTGATTTTAATTTGCATTTCTCATCTAGTATTATTTCTCATCTGGCCTGATCTAGGTACCCAAAATGTGGTCATCTCTCCATGGCATCTTAAAGGTGCTACTTTGCCCCAGACACAGAAATTCAAAGCTACCCCTCCAGGCATTTATACACAGAGACGGCCCGGGAGACAGGAGATAAATAAGGACTGGCCTCTACCATGGAGGCTTAAGAGAAATGACAGCCACACGACTCCAACACACCACTGGCCCAGCAGCCCCTCTGCCCCAGAGCCTCTCCTCGAAATTGCAGATGTTCCTCCAGATCAAACTCTAACCAAGTGCCTGTCTCACCCAGAGGAGCTGAGGAAACCAAAATACCCACCGAGCTTGGAGAAGAGAGGCTATGAAGATGGAATGAAACAAAACAATGCCCAGAGCATATAGTATGCAGATCTATGTAAATCAAATACAAAAGCCAGAATGCAAACCTTCAAGCGATAATGCTCTCCAGCTGTCATACATGACAATCTCCATTCCAGAGACCGCTGGGGCACTGGGGAACCAGCAGGCAGCATAGTTCAGCAAGCAGGGTATGGTTTTCCTCTTTCCTTTAATCTGGGAGCATGAGTTCACTGGGTCCCTAGGGATCCATAAAATATGGAAGTCTGTTGTTTTGTTAACTGGTTGTCCATTTTTATTCACGTAAATGAGGCACAGCTTCTTCTGGTTGGTCTTCGGCTTCAGAGTCAAATGTCACCGTCCATGGCGTTTGCTGCCGGCATAGGAAGGGCAGCAGTGGCCGTTCTGAGAATCTGCCTGGGGTGGTACAGCGAATATTTGACTCAGACTCAGTAGCCTGACTCCATGGCTATTTATCTGATGACCTCGATGTCACTTCCTCTCTGCGAGCCTTGACTTTCCCATCTGCAGTAGGAGCAGATTGGACTAGGGTCACTTCTAAGATCTCTTTCAAGGTCTAGAGCTGTCTGAGCCTGTGATCCTCAGTGAGGCCCCTTCAATCTAATTGTCAATCAGCGTGAGTCACCTGCCAAACTCAAATGAACCCATTCCCATGTAGAGCAATTAGAGCTAGGCCATTTCTGCCACACATCCAAGATGATAGAAAGCCTGACCCAGATTCCGTGCTGTATAATTGAGCATTAAGACACAACAAGGGCTCCATGGCGGCATAATAATGCATGCCTGGCTGATTTATTAAGCATCCGACTTAGAAGTGCATTGTCCTGTAATGCCTGGTACTTTAGGCAGCGCTCCATGATAAACACTCGTGGTGCGCGCAGTTGTGTTCAGATCCTGTTACATCCCACAACTTCCAACTTCCCCATCCCTCCGCTGCAGCCTTCGCCTCCCTTTCCAGCCTGTTCAGAAGCTTGGCTGCCCCTGTCTGGATCACACCTCACTGCACAGCCAGTTCTGCACAGTCTGTGGCGCCCCCTGTTGGCACCGGGATTTTGTGAGACGCAACAGCTTTGCAGCATCAGGCTCTACGCTGAGCAAAGGGAGTTAATGGCACCATTGCCATAACTCGAGAGACCTCAGCAGTGATGCCAGGCAGAGGACGAGTACTGAGAGAGAAACAGAGGCACATCCCCCTCGACCTGCCCCCTTGCCCAGCCTAATTTCCTGCAGGGCACTTATCTCTACCTGCCACATTTATATTTATTTTCACTACGCTCACTGTCTGTCTTCCCCAGCTAGACTTAAAGTCCAGTGATAGAAGGCTTTTGTCTGTTTCGTTCTTTACAGACTTCCAGCACCTAGATGTTGCCTGGCATTAAGGAGGCACTTGGTAATATTTGCCAAAGAAATCATTTATTTGTTCAATAAATAAATATACAGGTGGTAGCAAGGGCTATTGAGGAAAATAAAGCAGAGTAAAGAGTGTGATGTGCTAAGAAAATGAGAAGGTTGTTATTTCAGGCTGAGTGGCCAGGGAGGGCTCTCTGGCAATGACGTTGAAGCAGAAACCTGAAGGAAATGAGAAAAGGAGGCACTCAAATACACAAGGGAAGAATGTTCTGGGTAGAATAGCCAGGGCAAGGCCCCAAACGAAGGCTTGGAGTGTTTGTAGATATCAGTGGGGCTAAAGCAGAGGACAAGATAAGATCGTAAGAGCCAGGAGGTAGCAGAGGCCAGTCACCTGGAGCAGAAGTCACCAAACCACAGGCCGACCTATTGCCTGTTTCTGGGAACAAAGTTTTGTTGGGACATATTGTTCACATGCGTTCATTTACATATTGTCGGTGGTTGCTTTCATGCTCACAGAGTTGAGTAACGGCCACAGAGACCAATGGCCCACAAAGCCAAAACTATTTATTATCTGTCCCTTTGCAGAAGAAGCATGCTGGCCCCTGCCCTTGATCATAAGAGGCCACTGTAAGGACTTTGGCTTTTCTCTGGGGAGCATGACAAGCCATTAGGGGACTTTGAGCAGAAGAGTGACATGATCAGACTTAAAATTTAAAAGATCAGGGTGGCGGCTGAGTAAAGAATAAATTGTAGGGGTGGAAGCAGGGAAACCAATTAGGCGAGAAGTAAAGAAGGTTTGGACTGGAAATGTAATCAGATTAGAAAATGCACAAAGTCTAGCCATTCTCACAGCACAGGGTGAGTTGGGTGTGTTCTGCCTTGGTCCATTTTGGCCCTCAGCATCTGGGCTTATGAAGGGGTGCTAGGGAATAGTCAGGAAAAAGAGGCAATTTTTTCCAAGGCAGGAGAGGAACCACAGCAATGATGCTAAAGGTTGCAATGAGCTAATACCCTTTCCCAGTGACCTCCTGTAGGCTGCATATTCTGAGCTTGGGCTGGAGTCCAGGCAAGATCCTAGTGGATCTACCACTTCCTGGTGGTAGAAGCTGCCTGTACTGAGGCTATTCTCTTATGGGCTGTGCCTGGCTTACCTCATTAAGGCGGACCTCAAAGGTTTGGGGGGATGGGGATTATAGGTCAGAAGGGCCCAGCCAGATGACAGACAGTCCTTAGAGCCACGGCTGTTGACCAAAGACTCAGGAGGTCAAATGCTAGAAAAGGTGTGGTGCCAGCAAAAGATGCTCAAAAAGAAGGGTGAGGGTCTAACAATCAGTCCACCAACTGCCAAGACTGGGAATAAGGTTTCACTTCCCACCATCTCCCTCTGCACACCAAACACACGGGCTGCCCTTTAAATGAAGAATGTTTTCTTGCTGTTCTTTTAATTAGTCTTCTACCATACATGGAAGTCTGTGAGCGGCTCCGTGAGATTATAGGGAAGCCCAAGAGGTCTTTCTCAGTGAGAAAAAGAATAAGAAGGGTGTGGGAGTCTTGACGGCCCCAGGCTTGAACTTCCTAACTATAACATGTGCTGGGTGACCTAAGGCAAGTTACTTAACCCCTCTGTGCAATAAAGGGTAAAGAAGGCAGAGTTGCGATGAGGATTGCAGATAACATATAAGAAACCTTTGACCCATATCAGCAACTATTATTGACAAGAAAGAATTACAGTGATGGAAAAAGTAAGCTTTGTTTACCAGCTGTGTAATCCTGAGAAAGATAAATAACCTATCTGAGCTTCATAGTTTCCTTATCTATAAAATGAAGAGAGCACCACCTATATCACAGGAGTCAGGATTAAATTCATTCAGAGTAAATAGCAGATATAAGGCACTTAGTAGACTTCTGGCCTAGTGCCCACACTCCAGGCAGCCTAGATACCTTTGTTCTTTGTGAAACATCCTAAAGCTCTGAAGTCAAGACCTTCAACAAAAGTGTAGGAGGGAAACTGATAAAGCAACCAAGAGACCTTAGGTCCACAGCAGGCTGAGGCCAAAGATGAGCAAAGACCAAGGAGCCAGGGCTGGTGGAGAGATAAGGGTGCCCACCCAGCACAGAGTGGCCATGCCCTGTTGAATCAAGGTCAACCCAGGACATGATTGGCTCCAATGGGCTTAGGTCCTGGATTGGTTCTTCCTTCTCCTGCAAAATCCAGGGTTGGGGGGAAGGGGGAGTAAAAGGACTCCCTGGAGTGGGAGGGAGAAGGGAAGATATTCTCATTCCTTGTTTGCCCCTCCTACCTCAGGTCTCCTCACAACACCGATAGGTAAGTATTGGCAAGCTCAGGGCACTGCAAGGAACAACACAACACTGAGTGCTTGTGAATGGGTAAGTATTATGGAATCTGAAGACCAGAAAGCATCTGTGAGGTCAGTTGGGATTCTAGCAAAACAGTTGACAAGTCACTTACCCCTCTGAGCCTGTTTCTTCATCTGTAAAATGGGGATACATAATCTCTATTGGCCTCATAGGTTTAAATTGTGAGTTTAGCTCAGGCTTGAGAATAAGGAATTAATTAATCAAGACCTTCTCCGTCCAGTGCATCACAGGTCCCATCTCAGAGACAGGAAAACAGAAAGGAAGTGGGAAGGGGGATATCATTACATGGCCTCCCCAGCCTCCATTTGGCCGTGGAATCAATGCAGCAACCCAAGCCCCTGACCCCCAACTCTAGTATTGGATCTTGTGGCCCCATCATCACAGGGAGCTTACTCAAGTGATGGACGATGTACGTCCCCAACTAGGTCAATGTGTGGCCCTCTGGGGACCCTGAACTCTTCCAGTGCAACCTGAAAGAGTAGTCTAGTTGAACCTAATGGGTGCTCTACGGAGATGTGGGAGGAGACTGCATATGGCTCATGAAGGACACAGGGGTGATGAGCAAGCTCAGGCTTCCTGACTCTGGCCCTTACCACCAACTCCCTGCCAAGCTCTGAACCCCAGAGGGGCCTGGAATTACCCCAGAGTCTGCTGAGCCCTCCACTCCTTATAGGCTGTCCCCATGGTGCTTATGGAGCACATAACAGGGGCTCCATAAATGTCTGCTTGTTAAATGAGTAAATGAAGAACAAAAGAATGAAGAAAGAAATATTGAAGTTCCAAATCTTTATGGTTAATTCCTATACCTCAACTAATGCCTTTGTCATGAACATGACACCTTGCCATGCAAGCTTTAGACTCTAAGGCCAAAGGGAGAGATGTCACCTGGGATCAACCCACCCTGTTCTCTTCTCCATAAAATGATAATGGCAATGTCTTCTCAGTTTACTTCACAGGATAATGGAGAGAGTCAAATGAGAGCCGGCATACATATGGCTATAAAGGTACGAGAATGTACTTAAGAAACTGAGCATCACAATGATCCGAAGTTCTCAGAAGTTTCCATGGGCCCATTTGAGGTCAAAGGGGAGAACACTGCTTGCTGGGGTGGAGGAGAAGAAGCTATGATTCTCATGCCAGCAAGGTGTTGTATAGTGCACAGCCTGTTCGATGCATTCCTCGCCAGAGCCCCCATCCCTGCTAAGCCTGGGAGTAGCGTATCATAGACACAGCAGTGACAGCATCAGAAAGAGTAGCTAACGTTTAATGAGTACTTACTATGTGTATGGCTCCATGCTGAATGCCTCTCATCATCCTCATTACGTCTCCAAAACATCTCTTTCAGCTGGGAATGGTCATTAGAATATTGTTCAGTAAATATTTACTTCCCACCTCCTCCATAGCTGGAGTGTATTTCCCAATCTGTGGATGTGGGGCTTGGCCATCTAATTTGCTTTGACCAATGGAATGACAGCAAAAGTGACAGTGCATGAGTTACAAGCCTAAGGAGGATCACAGGTTTCCACTCACCAGCCTAGAAAATTCCAAACTCCACCATGAGAAGAATATGCTCCTGGTAAACACTGTCTGCCAGCCTGGGCTCCAGAATAACCTGCATGAAGCAGATTACAACCTGGGTTGGAGGCTCACTCTTCAGCAATCTGGAAAAGCACTGCCCTAGTTGACCAGCCATATGTGAGTGAGAAATTATTGTTGGCTGCCACTGAGATTTTTGTGGTCATTTCCTAGGCAGCAATAATAGATACCCTGAATAATTAATTTTATAGATGGGGAAGCCAAGGCTCAGAGAAGCTAAGTAACTTACCTGAGGTCAGCCAGCATATAAATGGCAGAACTAGGGCAGAACCCAGATCTTTCAGATGAACTGAGACCAGGTTCTAGATTAGCTTACTGTCCTGGCTCCTACTCTCTATCTGAGGAGGTGCATTTTGTGTCAAGCTATATGAAGAGAACAGCCAGAGCAATGAAAAGTAAACAAGAAGTCTCAGGGCCTACTTAGATATTGAGAGCCAGCAAATCCAGAGGGGTCTGCCCTGATCTCCTCATGAGGAGGTTTGTCCCTCTGCAGCCCAGGAGTGCTGCCCACAATAGCTGTCTTTCTCTGAGTCAGGGCCCATGCCATGAGGGGATTCCCCTCAGAGGCCCCCAAAGCCTGGAGCAAGCACAGATCTCCCCACCATGGTAGTAATACAACTAGACCCCCCAGCTGACACTCTGACCCCCACATCCAGCAGAATAATTTCAAGAGACTCCAGTAGACTCCCAGTCTTCAGATTGTAGTGGTAAAGAATGACTGGAAGATTCTGAAACAAATTTTTTAAAGGTATGTCAGGAAAAGAGATGATCCAATCTAGCTGCATTTCTGGGTTTTGTGAGTATTTTTGTCCTTACTCGGAATGACTTCTTGTATACGAAATGACATTTTCAATTCATAAAAATATATCCTTTCCCCTCCCCAATTCACTTAGAAGTGCACCGTTCTCTCCTAATGGGCACTAGGATATCATTATCTCAGTCAGAGCTTCCTTTTTCTCTCAAGAATGGAAAATTAGTGAGGAAATGAACAAAGCAGTTGTTCACTAAATGCAATTCCCCAAAAGGGCCTGGAAACCCAGGGAATCCCTCTGACAAGTTATCCAGAACACCAATAAAGCCCTAAGCCGTAATGTGAACAGAGAATATAAGAGGCTCAGTCTGACATACACACAGGGAATGCCAGGGCTCTGCTCTGCCGGGCTTCCCTCCCTGGCTCCTATTTCCTTCCAGCTCCAGATAACTCTTCAACCTAAGACATATCCACTGTATCACCCAAGGATCAAGTGTGGCTGCACATAACAGAAAACCCACTTAATGGTGATTCGGATAAAATGGGGATTATTTTTCCTCATGAAAGAAGTCAAGAAGGAGACATTTCCTGGCATTGATTTGGTAGCTAAGTGCATCAGGGGCAAAGTCTCTGCAATTCTCTTGGCTTCTCCCACATGGTAACAAGATGGCTACTCCAGCTTGAGACATTTCATGGGCAGGAAGGAAGAGAATGGGGCCAGAAGGAGGGAGGAACAATGCCTATATTAAGAAAAGCAAAATTTCCCAGAAATCCCCCCTGAGACTTCTCCTTACATGTCATTAGCCAGAACTGCGTCACATGGCCACTTTGCTGCAGGGAAACTAGGAAATCTGGCTTTGTAGATGAGTACATTGGAGGCCCCAACAAATTAGCACTTGAGGAAGAGGGGGTGAAAAGTTATTCTGAGGCAGCTGGGAGTCGCTGACAAACTCACCTGCAGAATTTTCGGGGTTGACGGCAAACTTGATTGTGCCATCCAGATCCAGTCTGAGGAATAGCTTCAAATTCACCTAATAATCAGGACCTGTTTTTCCTTCTTTACTCAGAGGCATTATTCCCCCAAATACTAAAGAGGTAGGGTGGACAGAAGACAATGAATGCCAAGCAACACTTTTGATTTGAACATCCAGACTCTGCTGTTGATGGGGAGATCAGAAGGAAAGGCAGCCTTGGGATTTTCCTTTTGAGATGACATTTGTTTTTAATAGCAAATGACTTTCATGTCCGGAGTAAGCCACTAATAGAATTAACCAA
This sequence comes from Mirounga leonina, assembly GCF_011800145.1. NCBI lineage: Eukaryota > Metazoa > Chordata > Mammalia > Carnivora > Phocidae > Mirounga > Mirounga leonina. The sequence continues at coordinate 17,215,824 of NW_023270377.1, forward strand.
ATGAAAGCAACAAAAATAAAAGTCTAAGCATATGACCCTAGCATCTGTCAGAAAAAGGTAATCAGACAAATTGGGGTCCCCATGTGACAGATTTTTCTGGATTATCTGGAGGAGGTTTTCAGAAGCCAAGTAAATTGCCTTGGTACAGCTGCCCTGCACCCCCCATTAATACTTGGATGCAGCAGGAGAAGGATTTCAAAATGTAAATGACTATAAATGGATAATGACTAACGCAACCAAGAAAAGCAAGTGCTACTCTGAGCCCTGAAGGAGCAGAAGGTAGTGATTCCCTGGGCGCCAACATCACTTTCTCCTGTGCAGGAAAATCAGCATTTGGATCACAATAGAATTAGAAGAAAGGAGTGAATGCCAACTCTGAGGGTATCCGTCTTCACTCCTAGAAGACGGTTTCACTGACAAGATAGAGATGTTTGTCACACCCCAAATAAAATGAACTTACAGAGAATTCTTTGGTGAATGTTGACTTCCCCACAAAGACCGAATTTCTACATTTTTACCAACTCTGAAGAAGATCCTGCCTGGTAGACCCGCTCTGCTGCCTCAGGTCTGAACCAGAGCAACCCGAAGGGAACAAGCAGCCTTGGTGCCTCCTTTGTTGATGGAAAGAAACATGAGACCAGGCTGTAGGGCTGTCATTTACACATACTTAGCTCCCGGTTAGCCATGCAGGTGTTTCTCTTCAGTGGCTTATTTTTAGGGGATGGATGAGGTTGTTTTTGAGTCCCTGGCCTTCTTATTCTATCAGTTTCTCTACTTTTCATCTTATTTAGGTATAATGTAGGTGGAATATTATTGCCAACAGAAGTGAACAAGCAAGATGCCTTGGTTTCCCAGGGCTACCATAACAAAGTCCCACAAACTGGGTGGCTCGAAACAATAGAAACTTATTCTTTCACAGTTGCAAAGGCTAGAAGTTGGCAATCAATGCTGGGCCATATTCTCTTTGAAGCTCAAGGGAAGAATCCTTTCTTGCCTCTTCCTAGTTTCTGGTGGTTCCCAGTAATCCTTGGCATTCCTTGATTTGTGGCAGCATAATCCTAATCTCTGCCTCTATCATCATATGGCTATCTTCCCTCTTGGTGCCTCTGTGTGAAAATCTCTCTCCTACAAGGACACTATTCATTGGATTTAGGGCCTACTCTAACCTAATATGGCCTCATCTTAACCTGACTACATCTGCAAAGACTGTTGCCAGATGACATCACACTCATTAGTACTGGGAGTTAGGATTTCAATATATCTTTGGGGCTGAAGGGGTACAATTCAATCCAGAACACAGATAATCCAAAAAAAAAATTTTGATGACTTTTTTCAATTCTGTGGGTTAACTTGAATTCTGCTACTTTCATGAGAGGATACAGACAAAATAAGCTGATGATACAATGTCTCCCTAATACCTTACTCATCATTTTTCTTTTTTTTTTTTTTTTTTATGATTAAACACACCAACCTTGAAGAAGGCAGCAAATTGCTCTGGAAATAGCACACATGAAACCTGAACTCTAGTATCATCTCTGTCACTAGCTAACTATGAAGTCTGGGTATAGTCATGTCACCTCTCTGGACCTTCAGCCGTTAAACCTAAAAGGTGAAACTTAGACTGAATCAGAGTTTCTTGAAGTGTGGGATATGCATTATTAGTTGTAAGACCAGATGGCTGAACTCAAATTCAACACGGAAAAAAACTGTACTAGAAAATTTTGTGCTATCAGTTGCATGGCCCAAATCTTACTTTGGGATCTAAGTTCATTTTTTGCTCAATAACAAGCCACCCTGAAATGTTTGAGTGGCACAAGACAACAATCATTTATTAGTGTTCTCAGACCTACGGGTCTACTGGTTCCGCTGATCTGGGCCAGGATCAGCTGCCCCAGGCTGAGCCCACTACTGCAGTTGGGGCCAGCAGATTGACTAGGGTTAGCTGATCACACACCCGGTCATTAGCCCGGGCATTAGTTGGCTGTTGGCTGCGGTGATAGGGTGACTGGGTCATGTGACTCTCATCATCCATCATGCTAGCCTGCACTTGTTCATGTGCTGGTCAAAGTTTCCAAGGATAATTTTAAGAGAGGGAAAGCCCTGGGCGCCTGGGTGGCTCAGTTGGTTGGGCGACTGCCTTCGGCTCAGGTCATGATCCTGGAGTCCCCGTATCGAGTCCCGCATCGGGCTCCCTGCTCGGCGGGGAGTCTGCTTCTCCCTCTGACCCTCCTCCCTCTCATGCTCTCTGTCTCTCATTCTCTCTGTCTCAAATAAATAAATAAAATCTTTAAAAAAAAAAAAAAAAAGAGAGGGAAAGCCCCAATGTACAAGTACTTTCCAAGTCACTGGTAGCATGACATTTGCTATTGTCTGATGGCCAAAGCAAATGACATGGCCAAAACCAGACTCAGTGTGGGAGGGGACTACCCAAGGGTATAGATACAAGGCACAAACAAATTCAGGTACAATAACGCTTCACAGGCTTACTATGTTTTTAATATCTCTTCGGTACTTGCTAATCTCTCTTGTTAACAAACAAAAACTAGAACTCGGGTTCAGAGAATCAGTATCTAGTCAGAATTTAGTAACATTATTTCACTTTCAGTGTATTTATTTTATGGTTATCTTGTATTTATGTCACATGGGTTTTCAATTATAGTGGTAATACAGAGTCTCCTTTTTAAAATAAATTTATAGTTTTTCCAAGTGAATTACTTTCAAGAAAATAAGTTTATAATGACACAGTTGATACATATGTATTACAAAATGATGACACAAAATGGCTAAAATTTAGGAAACAGTGGACCAGATGATGTCCAAGTTCCCTGCACCTGTTCTATAATCATAAGAGTAGGGGAAAAGGCTATGTCTCCAGAAACATGGCAGAATTTTGAGACCAGCATGTCACCAGTCATTAAAAAGCCTCACTGCTATTGAAGAACTTGGCTTTTCACAGAGCTTGCAGCAATGAATTGAATAAAGATGAACTGGTTGGGACCAATTCTAATAGGTTGTACACTTGGTCATGAAGCACATACTCCTCCACCATGCCACACAGATTCAGAGTGGTGTTGACATGCCCATATGGTTCAGCCATGAACCTAAATGTAACAGGGTGAATACTGTTGTGAACTGAATGCTTGTGTCCCCCTAAAATTCATATGTTGAAGCCCTAGCTCTCAATGTGATGGTAATAGGAGATAGGGCATTTAGAAGGCAATGAGGTTTAGATGAGGTCACAAGAATAAAGCCCCAGTGATGGAAGTGGTATCCTGTAAGATGAGGAAGAGACACCAGAGCCTCCTGTCTCTGTCATGTGATGACAAAAGATGACAAGATGACATCTGCAAGTCAGGAAGAGGACCCTCGCTAGGAATCAAATCAGTTAGCACCTCTGATCTTACACTTTCCAATGTCCAGAACTTCAAGAATGTCTCTTGTTTAAGCCATCCAGTACATGACATTTTGTTTTAGAAGCCCAAGCTGACTAATACAGACGTATTTATTACACCCTTTGTACTTGACACTGTGGGAAGCCATCACTCAGTTCTAAGAAATTGACATCATCTAAAGAATTTCTGGAAGTTCACTTGGCAATAGCCTTTGGGTTCCATCTGCAAATCAATTTTGTTACATTATATGTCTTAGTGTTTTTATACCATTTGATCATCCACTTTAACCTTTGAATTGCCTCTAAATGATTTTTGGCAATTGGGAAAAAAAGCACAAAGGTTGGTCACCACTGGACCTCCAACTCTGAACACCTCCCCCCCATAAAAGGAATTACAGGAAAGTTTAAGTCATAATATTGGCGATAGCTTAGGAATAACATATAGATTCACAATGTGATAATTGGAAGAACATGGCATTCACTTGGATCATTTCTCTATGTTCCCTCAAAAGAAATCCAGGTCATGCCATGTCCACTCACAAACATGCAACAAATCAAATCTACAAAGTCACCTATACAAATGCCCATGCATAAATTCTATCCCAAAGGTAGTATCTTTTGTTTCCCAAATGTTCTGAAATTCAACTAAGAGATAAGGCACTTGACCCCAACTCAGAGAGCAAAAGAGAAACCTATTCCTGGACCCAGAATTCTAGTTCTCGGAACACAAAGCAAATCTATCCTGTGGTCCAGGTAGATACTTCCCAGTAATGCACTCCATACACAGGTAACCACACATGGAGAATTTTTAAGATACCTTTAAAATATACATCCTATATATACTGTCAATTCATAAATCATACATACGACCTCTGTTCCCAATGCACAGATTCCTTAATAATATTAGTTTCTCCCTTCCGTGTAGAATGTGGAGTTGCATTTGGAGAATAAAATGTCAATTCAGTAGTACCAAAGAATTTCCCTTTCTAAATGTAAGAGAAAACAACGATAACAAAAATCTAGCCAAACACCAGCTACTGTAGCTTAGACCTATGACAATAAAATAGTAACTATTTTAGCATGCAGTCCTAGACAAATAAAAGATGGGAAAACAAAGTCATAGATGTCTTTGATGTCAAGTCAACAAAGTGCCCAGATAACCCCAAATCCACAGAATGAGACCCAACACAATCAAATTGAAATCATTTTCAGGTCTGGGATTTGATTTTACCCTATACACAGGCCAGTAAGTTAGCTGGTTACTATTTCATGGGTACTGGCAGAAGATATAAGACTCCTAGGTCAGAAGACTTTATTATTTATGGCACAGAGGGAAGCATGAGCATCTGCCTGTGTGCCAGATCCCTTTGCCCCAAAGTCTCACTGGAGTAATGCTGTTAGCCCAGATGGATGCTGTGCACACAATGGGTTTGTAACACAGATAAGGAACACTGAGTTAAGGGCCCATGCTGTTCTCTGGTAAGCAGTAAGCAAACCTGTTTTTTATCCCAAAGAGAGACATTACTGTACCCCTCAATTCTGTTCATAGTAAACATAACCCTGAGAAGCAGTCCAGGTGAAGAGCAGTCAAAGTTTGCATTCTTGGCATGTCCACCAAAAAAGTACAGAGCCCATGGTGGATTGCCTCTCTCAACAGTAAGGAGTTCTTGATTGTTAAGTGAGACGTGAGCTGGCTATTTGTAGTAAGAACAAGTCTATAGCAGATGTAGTCATCCCGAGACATACTGTAGGTCCTACCTACCTTAATGAAGAATCTAAACCCAGTTGAGCATATGTGCGTACATTTATACTTCTCTCAGATGTGTTTCTGAAAACTCGTGAGCAAACCATATTTGTAAATCAAGTTATCTTTCAAATATTCTGGAAGAAAACCCATAAATGAATCTTTTTACAATGGAGATATTCATCCCTTAGTTCATCTGTTTATAAATTTGTGGGGTTATAAATACTGGATTTTCTTAAAGCAAGCCATACCCATAATAGTGCAACCCTGCCATTTGTAGTAAGTTGTGGTGAATTATAAAAAGCAAATCTTTCAAGCATGTCTGATTTGACCACACCCATATAAACAATCATTGACCAAATAGATCCCATCCCAATTTTAAAACTACATCTGTTTTCTTCTTTAAAACTTCCCCATAACTATTTTTATATGCCTCAATTCCTGGGTCAAGCCAGATGCTGCTGCTTTGGGTGGATAATCTTTTTGTTGGGATTCAAAGCTGGGTTACGAAAGCAATCTCCATAAACACAATCCTTCTAATACTCCACTCAGGTAATAATTAGCAGGGTTGTAGTGAAAGACCTCCAGATTTGGATTCTTTTTTAGTCTCTTTTCTTACGTATTCTTGACAGAGACTTCTTCCCCCTAGTTCCCCTCCTCTCACCAAGAATATGTTACTCCCTCATTGATAGGAATTTGGAAATTCAACCACTGTTGCTCAGAGCACTGTGGCAAACCTACAGGACTTTCCAGGAAGAAAAATGTCTACTTTTCCCTTTACTAGATTACACTTCAGAAATGTATGAACCGCAGTCAGCAGCAGTGAAGTCAGGTCAAAGTGACATAAAATATGATTTCTTGGCCACACAAGAAAACACTAATAAGAAAGAATTTGTAGTACCTGCCAATGCTTCTTAATAGTTCTCTAGGAATCCACACGACAAAGCTGCAAACATGGATGGTACCCAAAAAAAAAGTTGCTGAAAATAAGAACATACCCTATTTGGTATAATCTAATACCAAGTCTTATACTGGTATAGCACTTTCTGACATAAAATATTTTACATGCATGCTTTCATTAGATGCTCACCACAATCCTATGAGGAAGGACAGACAAAACACTTGAGTCAAAAATAAGTCAAAAAACTGATTCTCTTTCATGGCACCTAAACTGACCCTTAGACCTTCATTCTTTCTAATACCTCTGGCTCCATACTTGGGCACTGGAAGGTGGCAAGCATGTGTTGTTACCACCTATGTCTGGAGATGGAACCAAAATGACTGATATATAGTTCACTGTCCTCTCTACAGTAAATACACAGATGATCATTCAAGTGGCTGGCACCAAAGAAGGTATAAGAAGAAAGTCAACATTGTAGGCACATCTCTGCCTGACAGGACTCACGACACATTGGCTAACATGAATCTGCCCCATTGCTCACTGCTTCACCCAGTAGGGTTTTAAAGCCACTATGCCTACAGTTTTGCTTGAAGTTTCAATCTAGGATTTTCTTTCAACATCCTAATTTGTTGGCTCTTATGACATTTTGATAACAAAACTTTGGGGGTGGCTTCCCAAACTCTACTAGATGCCTGAAAACTATAACTTCCATAAAGAGGTACAGATTTTGAGCTATGGTTATTTAGGGCAGAGGTCATGGAGGCAGGACCAGGTGACTCTGAGAACACAATGTGATGTTGTAGAGAGAGAGTGGGCTTAGTCATTAAATAGAATTGTTTAAGTAACTATGGGTAAGTTATTTAGCATCTCTGAACCTCAGTTTTGTCATCTGGAAAACTGATCTAGTAATATTTACTTACTTCAGATGACCGTCAGGAGTATTAATAGTGATTGAATGCACTTAATATATAATAGGATTTGTGGTTGTTGTTGTTTTTATTGTTTGGGGGGCGGTGTGTATATAGTCCTTGAGGGGATAAGCCATATCTTACTCATTGTTGCATCTTCGACATTTAGCACAGTATATGGAGCATGGTAAGCTCTCACCGTGGCAAACATAGTGAAGGCATTGTTTGAGTCAAAGAAGCTTAATTAAGTGCCATGTAAGATTTGATCAAGTGAAGATGGTGGGCAGTGTGAAGTGAGGATAAACTCAGTCTCATGAAAGACCCAGCAAAACATTAGGACCTCAAGCTCAAAGCTGATGTCCTGACTCTAGTGCAGGGATCAGCAAACCTTTTCTGTAAAAGGCCAGATAATAAATATGTTAAGCTTTATAGGCTATCCGGGCTCTGTCACAATTACCCAACGGCCACTGTAGCGTGAAGGCAGTCACAGACAGTAAGTACATGAATGAACGTGGCTGTGTTCCAACAAGACTCTGACTACAGACACTAAATTTTGAATTTAATATTTTCACATGTCACAAAATATTATCCTTCTTTTAATTTTCTAACCAATAAAAAACGTAAAAACCATTATTAGCTCATGGGCTGTACAGAAACAGGTGGCAGGCTGGATTTGACCCACGGGCAATGGTTGGCTTGACCCCCATGCTAGAGAACTGACCCAAGGATGCTGTGACTGACTGCACACTCACCCTCCCTAGCTGAATCCTCAAAAAGCCCCCATCTTTGCTCCCTCTAATAGTTTTCCTATGGCTGCTGTGGCAAAGTGACTTAAAACAACACAAATTTGTCCTCTTAAAGTTCTGGCAGTCAGAAGTCATAGGAGGCTAAAAATCAAGGTGTCAGCCGGTATGGTTACTTCTGGCAGATCTGGGTGAAAATCCTTTCCTTGCTTCTTCCAACCTTCAGAGGCCGTTGGCATTTGTGGCCACATCATTGCAATTCTTGCTTCCACTTTACGTATCCTTCTCTGACTGAGCCTCCTGCCTCCGTCTTATAGACCCTTGCAATTACATTGGGCCCACTGGATAATCCAAGATCATCTCTCCATCTCAAAATCCATACATAATCACATTGGCAAAGTCCCTTTTGCCATGCAAGGTAACATATTCACAGGTTCTTGGAGTCAGGATGTAGACATCTTGGAGGGCTCCTATTCATTCTACCACAATCTTATTCAGGCTTCCCAGCATCAGTTCATAAAAAGAGAAGGTGCCCCCACTTCGCACATAGACCTTGTGTCCACACAAACAGTGCAATTTCCCTTCCCTCCTTCCCCCACAGAACAAGGAGAAAGCCAGGGTCAATATTTTTTCAACTTCTCTCCTCTAACTTCATTCTATGAATCATGACCATTAAATGAGACACTGCCCCAGTAAGTAATGTAAATGAAAATAACTCCTATATCTTAGAAAACCCTCTCAATACTGGCCCTGTTTTCCTCTGAGTTATTTTTAAAGTTATACAAATTTTTCTCAAAGGCATACCAGAGACTTGCTTTCAGCTTCTTATCTATGCATAGCACAGACAATTGCATTATACCTAAGAGAATTAATGTGATTTAATTATATTATATTTGGTGGTAGTTTAATATCAAACTTCTTTTGTACAAGAAATTATTTCTTGGTGAAGTAAAGCTCACTTATTATGCTCATTCTTTATTCATTAAACTCATTAAGATCAGTGGGAATTGCTTATAAATAACTATACTATTGATTTGAAACATAGCAGATAAGTGAGGATATTCTAAGAGTATGAGAGCATAATGCTTCTTAGTTATTTTCTTGGGAATTCATGTATTGGGAATCTATGTGTAGCATACTTTCCCCAAGAATAGATGGCACATCATTTAAAAGTTCTCTCTTCTCTTGCAAAGGGAAGATGGACAATAAACAGACAACTGTCTTTCTTAGGAATCTCTTAAAAGGATCTAAAGCCAGAACCACCATATATATGATTGTACAGGTTGTTCACTGCACAAGGGTATCCACCAAAGAGGGAAGTGGGGCTGAAGTCTGGCCCATGCTCTGCTACTAAACCACACATCCTGGCACAGGGTTATCAGAAGAGGGAGGGAACATTTTCTTAATTCACACAAAGTGACTGTATGCCCACAAACCTGTGCAGACCCACTTAACAGGGGGTGCCTTTTTTTTTTTTAAAGATTTTATTTATTTATTTGAGAGAGAGAATGAGAGAGAGAGAGCACATGAGAGGGGGGAGGGTCAGAAGGAGAAGCAGACTCCCTGCCGAGCAGGGAGCCCGATGCAGGACTCGATCCGGGGACTCCAGGATCATGACCTGAGCCGAAGGCAGTCGCTTAACCAACTGAGCCACCCAGGCGCCCGGGGGTGCCTTTTTCTACTTTGCAAAGACACTCATGGACCAGCAGAGACCTTGGCTGAAATCTACTTGGGTTAGCTTAATCAAGAAAGGGATATTTATTGCAAGGTTATAGATATATATCTTATGACCCAAGAGCAAGAGGTACAGTAGCTATTATGTGGGATTAGAACAAAAAACAGAAAGCTGTCAGAAGAGAGAGGCAATAACTAAATAAATCAATATTTACTGGCACACGTAGGCCTCACAACAACCTTGCTAGAGCAGAATAATTAATCTCATTCTATAGATGCAGCCTCTTGCCAAAGGTCACCCTACCAGTAAGTGACAGAACTTTCAAGTCTAGGCACATCTGTCTGCAATGTCCTTGGGCTGTCCACTACTTCACACAGTCTCTCTCATTCTCAACATGTGGTTGGTGTTCTTACAGCTACTCATTGATATTTCCTCTTCTCTTCCTTCCAAGCACACAGGAGAAATGCACTTCCCCTTGAAGTTAAATGTGCATGTGGGATTTGCTTTGGCCAATGAAATATAAGAAGTGACATATGTCATTTCCAGTTGGAAGCCTGAAAGAGCTAGTGTGTGATTTGCCCTCCACTCTCCCCACCAAGGTGACCACAGACATTTTAGGTGGAGATGTCTCTGTCAGCCTCTGTGAGAAAGGACAATGTGGAAGAGAGTCCTCAGCCAATCTGCAATGAACTTATAACTCAAGTGAAAAGTAAGCTTTGACTCATTTAAGCCACTAAGATTTGGGCTTATTTGTTACTTCAGCATAACCTTGTCTATCCAGCCAGCCCGGCATAGCTGTTAAGGACTTTTCCTGTACTTCTAGCAGCTGGTAAATTTCCTCACCCAGTGAACCACACAAGTTCTTTCCTTTTCCTACTTGCCCAAAACCCTGCCATCTTTCACAGGCCAGCTAAAATCTCACCTACCCAAAGAGCTTTCCTTAACTCCTCCAGCTGACATTAATCCTTACTCTTTACAATCATTATTGTCCTCAGTATCAATATCATATATATTAGAACCCAGCTACATTGCACATAACACATTATGTCCCATGTATGCTGTCGTAACCTGTTTCTTTCTTTAGGACAATGTCTTAACTCTCCAACTAAATGATCAGTCTTTTGTGGGCAGAAATCATGTTATAAATTTCTGCATGCCTCCCACAGAGTGGCCAGAACCTTGGTGAATGGAGCATAGAAACCCAATAAATAGTTATGACATCACACTGTCCCAAAAGAAAAACATTGAGGAGGGTGGGGGAGGACAAGACAAAGGGAGCAGCAGGTCTAACCGTTTTCTTCCTCTGTGTACCTACAGATTTGAACAGTAGAATATTCTTCCATATGGAGGGAGGAAAGAGTTAAATTTTAGTAGACTACATCCTGAGACAGCTAACATCTTTGGAGGTTATATTTCTCATTAATATAAAAGAGTTAATTATACATCTTGGAAATTCTATTCACGCCAAATCTTCTTTTAGGGTTAAGTCATGCATGATCCATTTATATTCAGGCATTAGCCCTGACAGCGTCTTGTTCTGTTGGGCCATCTTATGCACCTGCCCTAAGGATTCACAGGGGCTTTAGGAAGCTGTTCTCGTAGTGGAACATTTTACCGAGAAGATGACCTACACTGCAAAATACTTTATATAACCAAAGGCAGGGCATAAATATTTTATAGCATAGAGTCCATGAAAACACATCTTCATTTCTGTAATGCGTTATCTCAGAACATATCACTGGGGGAACAGGACTTGCCTGAAAGATTCAACAACTCCAATTTGCCATAGCTCATTAGGATGCCCTAGAGAACAAGCACAACAAATAATTCTAGATCCCTGCTGCTCGTGGGCTAGTTAATGTGGACTGACCACACAACAGCAAACCTTGTCACCTCATGAAAAAGCCACCTTGTGTGTACAAAGTGCATTTAGCAAGGAATCAGACAATGTCAGCTGGTAGGAGCCCTCGAGACATATTTTTTCTACAGGTGGGGAAAGAAGGTTCAGAAAGATGATGTGAGTTGGATTTAGACTCAAACTTAAGCCTTCACTGTTCCTGTCATAACCACAAAATAAAAACCCGTGGGTAAAGTGAACACAGAGAACACATCCACTGATTAGACCTACGTTGCCAGCTTTGAAGTAAAGTATCATGTCACCATTCGGGCTTTTCAGTAAGTGGTGCTGTGTGTGCGTATCTGTGAATAACTTCAAATTTCTCATTAATAGTATGTTTCCATAAATACCAAACCTCACTGGAATCCCTCTATTGACATTCATAAGTTAAAATCTCCCACCATTAATTCTTCAATAAAAAAATTATTTCCTGGTAAGTGATGAATTAGAGGCTGCTGCAGCTTAAATTCAGCTTTCACATTATTTTTTCCTCCTTCACTGATCACCCACTTTGTTCAAAATTGGTTATACCCACCCAGATCTCCTGAAGTCAAGACATCACTACACTGTGTAATTAAATTCTGAAATAAATAGCAAGGCCTTGATGCAAAAGTGACCTTTTTGATTCAGAAAGTCCTTCAAAATTGCAACAGGACAAACAGAAAATTCTTAGTTTTGAGTTGCTCACAGGGCCAACAATAGCTTTGTAATCCCTTTGTCAAGCCCAAGCATACAAGGAAAGGATTCACTTTTTTACTTACTATCAGAGGTTTCTTTTATGCTTCTTCACCAAGCACTGCAGATTTGAGGAAATCACTGTATAACCCTGTTTTTAAATGTTCCTTTCAAATGTGGTTTGAATTGTTCCAAGAGAAGAGAAAAGGGTGGCCCCCTTTAGAGGCAAGCCTAGGCAGAAGCCCATTAAAAGGAAAGCTGAAATCATGGAACATCTCAGCAGTACTATTGCTGGCTTTGGAAGGAGGAGTGATCTAGTGATAAACAAGTAGCTGCCTAAGAAATCCTGATTTAGAAAAAATAAGTCAAGCATTCAGCTGAAAATACTACTGAGCCAGTAATCACCCACCCGGTGCTGCCTCTTCTAACTTCCCACTGAAAGACTCTAATGACACTGGGCAACGCCAAAATTCCCCACAGCCAGAACTAACCTAAAGGCCAATCTAATCCCGGAATCCAGAAAGAAGCTCCAGTATGTATTAAACTAAACTCAACTAGAAACCCAGATTTGTCTTTGTCCCATAAGCAGGATTCATCTCCATGAAACAAGAGTCTTCAGAGATTAAAGGGTCTGCCTGAAAACATACAGGATTATACTTCCTACTTTACCCTGATTCTGGAAATCAAGGGTGTGTATCAACCAGAAAACCGTGTAGGTGCTGCTCCGTCACAGAGTCACATTGTGCCCTTCCTACAACTTTCTATATTCTCTTCAAAAACACTGACTTTCTATTTCCCCTTGAAAAATAGCTACTTTCTCATCCTCATATTAACACCTAAGAGGTATCCGTGGAGCGTTGCATCCTGGGAAATGTAGTCTCCACAGGTAACACAGTGCTTTGTGGGAGGGCAGGGCAGAGGCAAGAGGAACCTGTGTGAAGCAATCTGGGAATTGTAGTTTTCTTTGTGCTCTCCATTGTTTAAAAGTACCAGTGAACCTGAGAGTGAACTCAGAGGATCTCTGGAGCTGAGTTCCCTGCTGGATGGATTCGCTCTCCAGAGTTGTGCTCTTCAGCTTGCCTCTGCTCTGAAGAAGTGAAGAGCATTAACCATCTGCCAGATGAACAGAGAAAAGGGCCAAAAGCAGGTAAATCAACTAACACTATCATTTGGCAAACTGAGCTGATACAGATCTTGCCTCATTCCAGGAGGAAAGGCAATAAATATCATAGGGTCTATGGGGAAATACAGCCAGACAAGAGAAAGGGATAACGTCTTGAAGACTAAGAGATAGAATGTACTTCTGAAAATATTTTGCCCCGGGAGATAGAAGAAAAGAAAAAAATGAAATTCAAAAGGATACAAGACGAAGCCTCTGTTAGAAAGACAACATGAAAGAAGACAGTAGGATGGTATGAAGAGAAAGACAGACAAGAAAAATGGCAGGAAACCAAAGACAATAATATATTCACAGTGACAGTGATTAAGAGCAGAAAGAATAAAATAAATGAAGCCAAGTTGGTGAATCACGGGGTTAACTTGAGATGTTTTCCCAGAATGCAGTGGACAGAGATGAAAACAATGAGTTAATATAAAAGAAAAAATAGAAAAGGAAAAATAAAGAATGAAAAGTAAAGATAGGGCTGGTGTTTCTGAAGAAAATGCTGAAGTAAAACAAAAGCAATAATAAAAGATAAAGGGACTTTCTACCCCCGGGTCCTGTCCCCGTGCTTTAATAAAACATTTTTGCACTAAAAAAAAAAAAAAAAAGATAAGGAGAAACTGACTTAGGCTGAAAAAATATAAATATGCTGTATTCCATTTGAAAGGATTCATCATGAACGAGGGGAAAAAAAATCAGTGAAAAACCTCCACCTAGATTAATTTGTGCAATTTTTTTTAAAAGATTTTATTTATTTATTTGACAGAGAGAGACACAGCGAGAGAGGGAACACAAGCAGGGGGAGTGGGAGAGGGAGAAGCAGGCTTCCCGTGGAGCAGGGAGCCCGATGCGGGGATCGATCCCAGGACACTGGGATCACGACCTGAGCCAAAGGCAGACGTTTAACAACTGAGCCACCCAGGTGCCCCAACTTGTGCAATTTTTTTAAAGTGTATGAATAAAGAAAACATCTTTCAAACATTCAGATAGGAAACAATAAGTTAACTCTGAAAGAAAAAATAACTGAGTCAGTTTCAGACTTTTCTTCTATAACACTAATTGCCAAAAATAATTAAGTGGGATCTGCAGAGTTCTAAGGGGAAAAAATCCATTTGTCTTTTATGTATAAATATAACATAAAATTATTCTCCGATATATGCAAAATCTAAATCTATATATAATGCATCAAACTTTCCTTTTAAAAAGTCACTGTGTAATTCAGTCAACCAAGAGATTAAACAAAATTAAGATTTTAGGAATGAAGAGGTCAAGATAAAAAGAACTGATGATACACATTAAAACAAGTTAACTGTAGAGATAAATCTAAAATTACTATAAATCTGGCTAAAAGCCAAATACAAATGTCAAAATTTATTCTTGAATGCAAAATTAATGTTTAAAAATGCATTATAATTACTGGGATTTAAAACACAGACCATATAAACAAAGTTGGAGAAGAGAGGGAAGAAAATGTGAAATTGTGCTAACTTTCAAATCTTATTTAGGAGTAATTCAAAGATACTGGTTTGGCTGGATTTTTACAATTAGAGAAATATGGGTGAAAAAATATTTCTGAAGAACTTAAAATCAACTCACTAATCGAAAGTGAAGGTGGGGGGGAGGTGCCTGTGTGGCTCAGTTGGTTAAGCATCTCCCTCGGTTCAGTTAATGATCCTGGGGTCCTGGGATTGAGCCCCAAATCATCGGGCTCCCTGCTCAGCAGGGGGCCTGCTTCTTCCTCTCCCACTCCCCCTGCTTGTGCTCTCTCTTTCTCTCTCTCTCAGTCAAATAAATAAATAAAATCTTAAAAAAAAAAAAAAGACAGTGAAAGAGGATATGTACCTGGAAGAGATAAAATAATGCACTTAGTATGCAGCAATAACTGAAAGCAATCAAAATACTTATCCATTGGCTGTTAAGTAAATTATTAGTATAGAACTATAGAAGGGAATAAAATGTAGCCACTAAAAGTCACATTATAAAATATTTTGTCTTGGAGAAAAATGCAGAAATATTGGAAGTAGAGGATAAATTTCAGCAAGCTTGTGCCCTCTGATCCCAATTTTGAAAACATAATATTTTATACATTATTTATTTTGGAGCATAAAAAAATACAGGCATTAAAAAAAAGGACCAAAAAGTTACACACCATCAGGTTAACAGTGATTATCTCTGAGTCGATAATAAGATTTTTATTTTCTTCCATTTGCTTTTTCATCTATGCATAGAGTTTATACCAAAAGACACTTAAATATAAACACCATAAATACAAATCAAGCTCATGCTACATCAGGGGTCAGCAATTTTTTTTCTGTAAAGGACCAAATAGTAGATAGTAGAGGCTTTGCAGGCCATACCACCTCTGTCACAACAATTCAACTCTGACGTTGTCCTGCAAAAGCAGCATGACTATGTTCCAATAAAACTTTATTTACAAAAACAGGCTGGATTTGGGTCTATAGTTTCCCAATCCCTATGACACAGCAATATCTGACATGGAAGATTTAGAAATTATTTAAGCTCATTATTTTTCTGTTTTTTGTAATTGTTTAGGACAAACAATTCTAGACCAGTACTGTCCAGTAGAAGGTTCTATGATGATGGAAATGTTCTCTAAGTCATTTCATACAGTAATCACTAGTCACATGTGGTGTTGAAATGTGGCTGGTGCAAATGAGGAATTTTATTTTTCAAATTCTACTTTATTTTAATTAATTTAAACTTAAAGAGCCACATGTGAACCATATTGGACAGGACAGGTCTAGCGCACATGTTATTGGCTGTGCTTTCCATCATCCACAGCTAGGAAGGGTACAACTATTTACTTTATCTCTCTAATTTCTTGACAGACAATATAATCTCAGACTTGTTCCTTCTCAATTCTTATCAGAACTCCTTTGTAAGGAATGAGCACTTATTTCTCTTTGGACTTACTCATATATTTATGGACGTTCACTCAGTTCCTACTATGTACAGACACTATCCAGACTCTGGGCAAACAGTGGCAAGCAAAACAGACAAGGTTTTCCCTCAGAGTTTATTCTACAAATCATTTAAAGATGCTAAAAAATATAATACAGTACAAATAAACAAAAATGAGTAAGAGAGCCAAATATACACTGCTTATAGGGAAACAACTTAAATACAAGAATAGTAAAAGATTGAACACAAAAGAAGGAACAAGAGTCCCAAGGAAGAAACACTATAGGGAATGATGGGGTCTGTGGAACTGGACCAGTATTGCCTGGCAAGGGCTAGTCAAAGTCAAATACGTATTTTTAACACTCTGTAGGCCAAGCAAAACCGGTCTGCAGACAAGAGCCAGCCCACCAGCAGCCATGTAGTAACCGCCTAAGTCACCTTATTTAGAACCCAGAGGAGAAACTTCCATTCTGAAAAGCTAGGTTTCAGCTGATTGATAGAAACATATTTTTATCTTAAGGAAATGGAATCTTTTCTTAAATATAATTTACGTGATAATTAAGATTAAGTATAAAATAAATGCAAATATTTAAAAAGTACAGTTTGATGAGTTTTACGGATGGCTATCCCCATGTAACCACCACCCCAAGTGGGATTCAGAGCAGGAGTTGGCAAACTCTGGCCTGTGGGCCACATCTGGCTTGGTGCCTATTTTTGAATGGCCAACAAGCTAAGAATGGTTTTTATATTTTCATGTGATTGAAAAAAAAAATTTTGAAAGCATATTTCTTGACATGTAAAATACATATGAAATTCAAATTTCAGTGTCCACAAATAAAATTTTATTGGAACACAGCCATGCTCGTTCATTTACATATTGTCTATGGCTGCTTCTGTGCTACCAGAGCTGAATAGTTGTAACCCAGGCCAGATGATGGGAAAAGCCTAAAATATTTACTATCTGATCCTTAGCAGAAAAAGTTTGCTGATCCCTGATGTAGAACATTACTGTCACACCAGAAAATTCTGTCATGCCCCCATGCAGTACATTCTCCACACTCTATCTACTCATTCTGGGCAACAGCTGATCTGATTTCTATCACTATAGATTAAATTTACCTGTTCTAGGGCTTCGTACAAATGAAATCATATGAAATATTTTTTTTTCTTTTTGTCTGGCTTTTATCCCTAAATACAAAGTCTGTAAAACATAGCCATGTGGCAATCACCTGCAGTTTGTTCATTTTTATTGCTGTGTAGTATTTTGTTGTGCACATCTACCACACTTGGTTTACCTATTCACCCACTGACACCAGTTCTGAGAGTTCATGAATAAAGTTGCTACCATTCATGTACAAGTCTTGCGTGCAAGTCAGGTACAAGTCTTTTAGCTGAACAGTGATATTAGTGGGTTGTAAGATACATGTATGTTTAACCTCATCAAAAACTGCCAAACTTTTTGACTCTCTTCCCAGCAATATATCAGAGTTCCCGTTTTATTAGATCCCCACTAGCACTTCTTAATTTAAACCAATCTAGTGAGTATAACTTGATATCTTATTGTGGTTTTGATTTGCATTTCCCTGGTGACTGATGATGTGGAGCATCTTTCAATATGCTTATTAGCCATTTTGCATTTTCTTTTGTGAAATATCTAGATCTGTCAAACATTAACAACCATTCCTGTTTTTCAATTTGCTTTGGCTACTTGGAAGCTTAGAGCTCAAGGAGAGGCCAAAATATAACAACTGTACAAAATATCCTGACATTTTGGGGGTTCTAACTCAATCTTGGTTTCATCATCCATTTTCCCCCTTATATCCTCTCTCTCCCATTTTCTTCACCTACTTAATTTTGAATCTGTGTTTCTCAATTTCTTTAGCATGACTCAAATCCTATTTTGGAATGAGGCAGTTGACAGGCAAAAAGACGAAGCATGAAACTGGTTGGCTTGCCTCTTTTATGCCAAGAACCGTGCTGGACACTGGGAATACAGAGAGGAATATGTCCTCATCCTCCAGGAACTCATGGGAAAAGAAACCAGTAACTCGAAGACAAGGCAACAAGGGTTGTCCTGAAGGACAGTGGGCAACATGGGAGGTGAGGGGATATATCTTGGAGATATATCTTGACTAGGTGTGGATTGAAGAATGAGTCAGTATGGCTCAGAAGGAAAGAAGAGCCCTAGGGATGTGGTGGGGGTGTGTATGCGAGAGAGAATATTTTAAAACCAAGGAATATGTCATGCACGATTGCATGATGCACTCTGAGAACACAGAATTTAGCACAGCGGCAACAAGAAATAGTGAAGTTCAGGGAAGTGAAGGGCAGTCATTTGACACCTTCTAAAGTCTCAATGACCAAAGCAAGTCACATGTCCAAACCCAAAGTCAGAGGCAGAGAAACATCACTCATCTTTGGTGGCAGGACCTGCAAAGTCACATCGTAAAGGATGTGGCCATTGAGAGTGTGAAGAATTGGGGCAGTTCATACAATCTACCACAGCAGTATTCCATAGAAGAAGTGATAAGTGCCTAAAGTGAAAATCTGGACAGACAGTTGGATCCGACGGACTGGATTTCTGAACTACATTTGGTAATGAACAGTAGCCTGGGTGCTGTGGCTCCGTACCTCTGAGACACTTCCGGGATACAGAACAGCACAGAAGATTTCGACTGCCCAGAAATCCATCTCTCAGTGGCTACAACTCAGGTACCACCAACCACAGGGCAAACTGAAATGTACCAAAAATGACAGCTATCACACTATTCTCTAGATTGGGTTTTTGCATTTAGAACTAAAACAGAGATCCTGTCTTAAAAATCCATGTCAGCAGTGATTCCGTTGCCCAATTATCACTAAGCGTGTGATTATAACCATTGGCCAATTAAACTATAATGGCCCTAATGCAATTGCATTGTTAAAAAAATATTCCTGAGCACCACACTCACCCCAGTACTAGTTAACTGCTATGCTAATGTCTTGGCACATGTGACTAATAATGAAATGAGTTATAACTGTGTGTTTGGATCACATTACATTGCTTCAAGTGTATCATAATATTTTATAGCTTAATGGAGAATCTGGCTTATAGCAATACAGGAAAAATAAATCTCGGCCAATCATCATCCATTTAAAAAAAAAATCTATATTCAGCAGCCGTGAAGATTTTAACCATCAATAACAATTACCCTGAAACCTTTCTGACACAATAGGTAGATATTTAATATCAATAACATAAAATACACCCTCACTAATGGAGATATATTAAGATATTGGTTAGTTATGCAAGAAAGTTTATGCTTATTCCAGTCCCACTAGTAATTATGAGCAGGCTATTGACTACTCCTTGAACCACATCTTTTAGTCCACTTCCCTTCCGCTACCCAAGAGTACACTTGGCTGGCAGATAATCAGAACAAACAGACATTCCTAGAAAATGTGAACCATATGTGCAACCCGGTGCAGCAGGCTTTTACGGAATGCCTACTAGGTGCACTTCACTGTGTTTGCCAAGACCACATAGCTATAAAGGCACAGCCCCTTTGCTCGAGATGCTTACAGTCTAGTCGGGGAGAGGGACAGGACCACAGCCCATGTACATGTAATAGGGAAAGATGCGCTCGGGGGCACGCCAAGAAGCAGCTGAGGTGGGGACTTGGGACAAGCAACTAATGACTGTAACATAAGGCAGAGGAAGCAGAAGCAGGGCTGGGAGGAAGCAGGGGAGCTGGAAGGCTGCCTCCGGAGAGTGTGGCCTTTTCAACATTTTTCTTAAGTTAATATGTAGACATGACAGTTGCTAGGACTCAGGGGCGGGGAGGAATATTAAAGGAAGTAATATGAAAGCAGGACCTAGAGATGTAGACAAAGAAAGACTGGAGGCTGCCCAACAGGTCCACTACCTGACCACAGGGCAGACCAGAGAGCCAGAGCCACGGCTTTGCAGCCCCAAGCATCCTATCAAGCAGCTATTCTGGACTCAGTGAATTGCTGTAATCCCCTTGGGCTGCAAGAAACCAAAGGGTGAGGGTGCCACCCCTGGGCTGGGCGGCTAGGTCTTCCAAGAATGAAGCTCATTAGCAAAGCAAAGCAACAGGAAGAGAACATTCTTTGAGTATTGAAGACAAATGCCAGTTCCCCATGCAAAGACTGAGGTTTTGAGTTTTTTAAGAAACATTTTTTAAAAAACAGAAGATTCCCATTTTTTCACATTCCCTTGAATGGTACAGAGGTAAATGGAGTGAGAGAGAGAAGACTCTTTTTAAATATGATCTGTTTTCTTGTGTGCAGGCTGTTTAGAATGCCAATGCCTGTGGGCTATAGGGGAATTCAGGTGAGAGAATTTCCTTCCTTCCAAATTAGAAAACAAAAGAACTAGACCTCAAGGCCATTTCTGCCTTGAAACTCTTCCTGAACAAGGTGTTTCACAATTACAATACAACGATTAACAAAGAATGATTTTCTTTCAACTAGAAGTAGAAATGAAACACAGACACCCTGCTGGTCACTCTGGGTGGCAAAGTTGCTGCAAAGCAAATAACAAAGCACCAGGACTGACTATGGTTTTCTTATCAGAGCCAGCCAACAAGAAGTTTATATACAATGGTTTGTACAAAACCTTATTTTCCACCTCGATGTGCAGGGAGGGGAACCTCTGCCTCACTACAGGGGTTAGTAGAGCGTTCCTTACACACAGAAGGTGATGGCAATTAGGAAAAGGAAACAAATCTTTTAAAGCTCATCAGAGCCCCTTAACAGCCTCTACCTAAAATTGTCATAACTGGAGGCAAGTGATAATGAAGCTGCCACCTAAAGTTTCACAAAGCCCTTCCAACGCACATCCACAACCTTGGGGTATGTGTCTTCTTCAACTAGCTGGTGAACTCCTAGGAGTTGGGTATATCCCAATCATCGTTCCATTCTCGCCTCCTGCTGCAGACCCTACCTATTGGTCGGCAACTAATATGTGTTTATTAAATAAATGATGTAGAATTTGATGCCCAGGGAGTTTGTCACTTGCCCAAGATCACACTGTTGATTAGTAACAAAATCAATCCAAGTCTCCCAGTGCCCAACCCTCTGTATTCCGTCACAGTGCCTCAAAAAGGATTAAGTTGATTAATAATGACTTCCATTTATTGAGGACTTGCTGTGTGTCATGTCTCCCCGGCCTAGTACTATGCATACATTGTTAATTTAATCTTTGTTACAACCCTAGAAGATAGATAGTCCCCATTTTATAAATGCCTAACCCAAGGGCCCATCTGCCTGAAGTCACAATGCAAGGAGATGGCAAAGCTGGCTGGCGTAGGTACCTACACCAGCCTGGCCCCACATCCCATGCTTTCCCCCCACTGGGATCGCTTCCTCCCTAACCAAAAGAAACCAAACACATTTGCCAGCATGAATCCTGAATGGCAGGAGACCATGAAATGACGAAATAAGTTGTTGATGCATTTTTGGAAGGTGTAAAATCTGTTTCCTCTTGGTGAGAATTTTATGAAAAAATCATAATCGAGTTAAAAGTAGGTTGGGAGAAGGAAAAAAAAAAAGGAGTTTGGAGATGCTGTATGCCTGTTTAAATCCTATTAAGGCACAAACTGAAGTCCTTTAGGGACACAAACAAGGAGAGGTGCTTTGAGAAAACCCAAAGGATTCTGGGAGTGGTTGCCTGCTATGTGCCTTCATTCTGTGAGATTAGTCATTTAAGAGGCTCATAAAAATAAGTAAACAAACTTTCAAAAGGTTGGACCTAGATCTTCCTCCAAAAAGCCAACAAGGAGCTCCTGCTAAGAAATTGTCACAAACATACAAAGAATCATGTTACTACCACAGGAGTCTTTTACCTACAGCCTGGAAATGTGATCTTTTCTGTTCAAATGTGGTTGAAATTTGTTGGGGCTGGAAAATAGATTATTCTTTCCTTAAAAGGGCAAACCGACTGCTTTGTGGCTAGCGCAAACAGGTTTTATCTCAGCTGATTTAAACTCTACTTGTGTCGGGTTGGACCCAAACAATGTGTCTACTCTGACTCCCCCTATCTTATCTAGACAGCTGGATCATATGGGTTTTTGTGATTTGAGCACAAGGATGCCGAACACTGGTCTTGAGGTTCAAGAACCAAAGCAAGAAAAAGAACCACAATCAAATTAGAATCTTACTGACTCCAACATACTGGACTGTTTGAACAAAACAAAACCAGGGATGATTCGGCTCAATCTCCTCATTTTGATGAGAAAACTGAGGCCCAGAGGGAAGTGGCTTTGGCCTTATAAACCATTCAAGGAAAGGGGTTGCTTTATACCAATATCTTGAGCCCACAAGGTGCCAACCCAGCAGAAGTGCTCTGGTGTTTGTTGTAATTGGAATTAGTTGCAAATATTTAAAAATTAGGAGGTTCGGGGGCTCCTGGGTGGCTCAGTCAGTTGAGCATCCGACTCTTGGTTTCTGCTCAGGTCGTGATCACAGGATCATGAGATCAAGCCCCGCATTTCGCTCCTCGCTCAGCAGGGAGTCTGCTGGAGATTCTCTCTCTCCCTCTTCCTCTGCCCCTCTCTCCATGCTCTCTCTCACTAAAATAAATAAATAAATCTTTAAAACAATAAAATTAAGAGGTTCAGTTTCATGGTTCTTAAACATAGACTTACCATATGGCCCAGTAATTCCACTTCTGGGTATATACATGTGAAATAGAAAATATATGTATTGCTCTCTGTCCCTGGTTCCTGGCACAGAGCTCTTAAAACCATTGTAATTTCCTAAGTGATAAGAACACTAGGAGCATCTTTTGTTCTAATATGTGGTCTTTGACTCAGTTCCTGACACAGAGCTCCTAAATCCCCTGGAACTTCCTGGGTGATAGGAATGTCTTTGGTTCTAATGAGGCAACTCTTAGTGGGCTCCTGGATAGCTTCAGGTTGGGAGCTGGTCACCAGAAAGACCATGATTAGAAGCTTGGAACTTTCAGCTCCACAACCCCTACATCCTCTAGGAACGGGAGAGGGGCTGGAGATTGAGTTAATGATCATTCAAGACTACTTGATGAAGCCTCCAAGATTCCCAAAACTATGGGATTTAGAGAGCTTCCAGGGTGACAAGCACATCCACATGCCACCCCAAATCCATGGGGACAGAAGCCCCTGTGCTCAGGATCCCTCTGGACCTCACACTATGTATCTCTTCATTTGGCTATTCATCTATATCATGTTTCCTACCCTTTATAAGAAACCAGTAAACATAAGTGTTTCCCTAGCAAATGTTTGCAGGTTTTTCTAGCAAATGATCAAACCTGGGAGGGGTTCATGGGAATCTCTAATTTATAGCTGCTTCATCAGAAGTACAGGTGACAATGTGGAATTTTCAACTGTGTCTGGGGGCAGGGGGTGGGGCAGTCTTGAGAGACTGAGCCCTTAACCTACAGGGTCTGTGCTAACTCCAGATGACTTCAGAAATTTTCACTGAATTGTGGGACACCTAGCCAGTGTCACAGAGAGTTGCTTGGTGTCAGGGAAAAGAACCCAAACAACTGGTATCAGAGGTGAAGTGAAGTAATGTGCATGTGGTAGTAGGGTGAGAGTAAAGGAAAACAGTAGTGAGTTTTCCTAGATGATACACAAATGAATTGAGAGCATGTCACTCAAATACGCATACACCCTTCTTTATAGGACCATTATTCACAATAGCTCAAAGGTAGAAGCAACCCAAGTGTCCCTCAATAGATGAATAAATAAACAAAATGTGCCCTATACATACAATGGAACATTATTCTGCCTTAAAAAGAAAGAAAACTCTGATACATGCTACAACATGGATAAACCTTGAAGACGTTATGCTAAGTGAAATAAGTCAATTACAAAAGGACAAATAGTGTATGATTCCACTTACATGAGGACCTAAGGGTAGTCAAATTTATAGAGACAAAAAGTAGAATGGTGGTTACCAGGGGCAGGGGTGGGAGGAAAATGGGAAGTTAGTGTTTGATGGGTGTGGAGTTTCAGTTTGGAAAGATGAAAAGAGCTCTGTGGATGGATGGTGGTGATGGTTGCACCACGGTGTGAATGTACTTTATGTCACCGCACCATACACTTAAAAATGGTTAAGATGGTAAATTTTATCTTACGTGTATTTTACCAGAGTAAAAAAAAAAAAAAAAAAAAAAAAAATAGAAGTTTCCATATAAATATCCAGACTCCCAGTGTCTTTTGAAAAACAGAAGATCTAGCAATGCTGGGCCCACATTCCTGCAGGGATCTGAGCAGCAGCTGCTCCCGTCAGACTGAACAGACACTCCCGTCTTATGTGGCCACTTCCTCTCCCTCTGCACCCATCTACCTTACCAGCTGGGCTCCTGAGGCCGCTGGTTCCCAGACTGGGCTACACATGGGAATCAAATGGAGAACTTTCAAAAAATACCCCATCCCCAAGCTCCACCCCAGATAACTGAATCAGAATCTCTGAAAGGTAAGGCCAATGCACTGGTCATTTTTAAGAGCTTCCCATGCGATTCTACTGTGCATCCAGAACTCCTCAGCACCGCCAGCCCAGAGTTCTGGTTCTCAGGCTTGACCACACATTGGTATCATCTGAGGCGGCCTTAGAAACTACTGATGTCTCCTCCTGGAGGTTCTGACTTCATTGTTGTGGGATATGACTGAATATTAGGATTTTTTAAAGTTCTTTAGGTGGTTGACTCTACAGCAAAGATTAAGAACCACTGTTACATTTGAGTTCATATCCCCATAGAAACACAGCACTTGCTTTACCTTTACAAACCCTCCACTTTGCCAAATTAAATACATAAATAATACATATATTATTATATGTTATATATGTATTTTATACTGCATACATACATATAAAAACATAAACATGTATATATATGAGTTCTGTGAGATTAGTAATTTAAGGGGCTCATAAAATAAGTAAAAAATTCACAGTGCATGTACACACTCCATCATCATGTTTCCCTCCATGATTGACTCCAGATTCACCCCATAAACTGAAGATAAACCATCAGTGAGAAACCTAGAGAACAGTGCTCACACTAGAGTTTAGTGATGAATGATTTGAGTAACTGTAGCCTCTTTGGAATTGGAGACAAAAATGACTATTTCTTGAGCACTCATGGCACCTGTGTGCTTTCCTTAACTATCTCATTTACTCTTCCCAGGCACACTGAGGGAGACACTGCCATCCCATTCCAGATGAGGTAAGCGTGAAGACCCACACAGTGAATACTTTGAAGGGAACACCACTCCTTTGAATTAAGTAAGTTCTGGAATTTTTCTTAAAATCAGCCATAATTTTTTACAATCACACCTTGTATGTTCCCAGAATGTT
This sequence comes from Mirounga leonina, assembly GCF_011800145.1. Taxonomy (NCBI): domain Eukaryota; kingdom Metazoa; phylum Chordata; class Mammalia; order Carnivora; family Phocidae; genus Mirounga; species Mirounga leonina. The sequence goes on from NW_023270377.1 coordinate 17,241,184, forward strand.
CTGTTAAATAGGATTTTTGTAATGTGCTTCTCATTTTAAAGGCACTAAGGGAATTTGATATTTGTAGGGAACACTTCAGAGAACCTTTTTGTAAAACAAATAACCCTTTAGTACTATGAACACTAAGCTCTTAATGTAGCTGTTTTGTGAGTTAGGTGTTACAACTGCAGAGCTGGTTTTCTTACAGGATACTGAATCTGTTTCCAAAGCATATTCCAAAGAGTATGTGTGTAAATCAGAGAATGTTTAAGAAAGTGAGTGTTCTGGGTAAAAACAATAAGCTTCCAAATTCTGCCCTCCAAAGTAATAATAGTAATGCTAAAAAAAGTCTTTTTTTTTTTTAAGATTTATTTATTTGAGAGAGAGAGAGAAAGAGAGAAAGGAGGATACAGGGAGAGAATCTCAAGCAGACTCCCCACTGAGTGGGGAGCCCCACATGGGGCTCGGTTTCACAAACCATGAGATCATGACATGAGCCGAAATGAAGAGTTAGACGCTAACCGGCTGAGTTACCCAATAATGCTAAAGAAATCTTGTTTCTTTCTTCTCCCAGTTTTCCAGTTGCAAAATTTGTCATGCCTTCCTCTCAAAGGAATGTCTGAATTGAATAGAATTGATCTCTCCATCCTACCTAAATGGTCTTTCTAGAATCAATTTTCTGTCATCGTGGCAGATGGGCTATCTGTCTGCTGAGAGGCTGGAGTGATTTGATAGGCTAAAATAAGAGCAAAGATGATCCCAAACTCAACTGATTGTTCTGTGCCCTACTGTTAATATCACAAGAAAACCTAAATAGAACTAAAAATGGTCTAGTTGGTTTTACCATAGGCAGAGAAATCGGCGGAGGCACAGAACTTTGGAACAGAATGTTCCTTTAAAAAGAGAACTGAACAATCATATGATCTCACTGATATGAGGAATTCTTAATTGCAGGAAACAAACTGAGGGTTGCTGGAGTGGGGGGTGGGGTGGGAGGGATGGGGTGACTGGGTGATAGACACTGGGGAGGGTATGTGCTCTGGTAAGCGCTGTGAATTGTGCAAGACTGTTGAATCTCAGATCTGTACCTCTGAAACAAATAATGCAATATATGTTAAGAAAAAAAAAAAGAAGAAGAAGAAGAAGGTAGCGGGAGGGGAAGAATGAAGCGGGCGAAATCGGAGGGGTAGACGAACCATGAGAGACGATGGACTCTGAAAAACAAACTGAGGGTTCTAGAGGGGAGGGGGGTGGGAGGATGGGTTAGCCTGGTGGTGGGTATTGAGGAGGGCACATTCTGCATGGAGCACTGGGTGTTATGCACAAACAATGAATCATGGAACACTTCATCTAAAACTAATGATGTAATGTATGGGGATTAACATAAGAATAAAAAAAAAAAGAGAGAACTGAACAGTAATTTATTCTACAAGTTAGCAACCAACTACAGCTGTTATAACCTCAGGCCCTAACAAAGATAACCTCTCAGGAGCTCCTGGTAAAAGAAGGGGATGGAATACAGAATCAGCCCCTGCCACTGGGCTAAAACTTAGAAGTTGCATTTTAAAGTATGGGCAGTCTTCATTCAGAGGCTGACTTATAAATGTTCAGAACTCATAATTTTACAGGTGGTGGTTACATTTCCCCAGACAGCCTACAAGTGTTTACTTAATCCTTAATGCCCTTGAAGAGGAGAACAGGTCTAGCTTTTCTAAGTTCTGGGTCCTAGGATGAGGAAGGTGACATGTGATTCTGGGGCAGAAGGAGGAAATGAAGAAGGTAGACGTAGTGAAGGTTTAGGAGGTTCAGATGGAAAGAGATATGTCGGCCTGAACTAAAATTCTGCAATAATAAACTAGTATGTTTGGCATTTCTCTACCTTAGTTTCTGACCTGCATTCCTAATTTTTCCCCAAGCTACCACTCAGACCTACCCTCCTCCCCACCAAGAGCTAAAATCTCACCTTGATCTGCTTAAATCAGAGTTCCATTGGGAAGAGAGAAGTTCATACCAGACTAACTCTTCCATAGATAAAAACTATAGGCTTTTGACAAAATATATAAACTAATCATAAGGCCCTAGAGAGCAACCAAAGCAGGGAGAAAAAGGAGGAGGGTGGGGGGAGTCTCACTTAGAAGAGCCTTGAGTGCTTTGATAGTTTTCTGCCTCAGGACCCAATCACAGCTAAGCCAGGCAGCTAAAACTGGGATTGAAAATTGGCAGTCTACCAACTTGAAGAATGAGCAGACAGTTTGGAGTGATCACAGCAGCTGGACAGTGAGGGGGAAATCCTGGAAAGGAGGGAGCCAAAGAGAAGCAGCCCTGAATTTTGTCCATCTACCCAAATCTCTGGCTAATTACTGAATTGCATGTGTGCAGGGAAGGTTCCAAGGAGCCCAGTTAAGGCTAGAGGAACTGAATAGATATTCCAGCTCCTGCCTATCTCAGAGGAAAGAGAGTTTGGAGTTTGAGTCCACCGAATGCTGCTAACACAAAAAAATCAATACTCTTCAGAGGAACATAATAGAATTCAGAACCTCTATAGCCTATTACTTAGAAAATGTATCCAGAACACAATCCATAATTACTAGTTATATCATGATATAGGAAAATGTGACCTATACTGAATAGAAAAGGCAAGCAATAGTGATGAACCCCTAAGATGACCCAAATATTAGAATTAGTAGATAAGGATTTTAAAGCAGCTTTTATAACTATGCTCAATGATGGCAAGGAAAATGGTTTATAATGAATGAACAAGAAGGTAATTTCAAAACTATTTTTTTTAGAAAAATAGAAATTCTAGTACTGAAAAATACAACATCTGAAATAAAAAATTCACTGGATGGGTTTAACAGAAGATGGGAGAGAACAGGATAAAGAGCCAGTGAACTTGAAGATAAATGAATAGAAATAATCCAAATAATCCAATCTGAAGAACAGAGGGGGGAAAAAGTGATTTAGGGAAAAAAAGGGCCAATATCGGGGCACCTGGGTGGGGGCTCAGTCATTAAGCATCTGCATTTGGCTCAGGTCATGATCCCAGGGTCCTGGGATCAAGCCTCACATCGGGCTTCCTGCTCTGTGGGAAGCCTGCTTTTCCCTCTCCCACTCCCCCTGCTTGTGTTCTCTCTCTCGCTGTGTCTCTCTCTGTCAAATAAATAAATAAAATCTTTAAAAAAAGGGGGGGGGCCAATATCAAAAAAATCTAACATACATGTAATTGGAGTTCTAAAAGGAAAGGAGAGAGGAAAATGTGGGGGGAAAAAAACTTTTTGAAACAATAATGACCAAAAAATTCACAGATTTAGAGAAAGACATCAACTTGCAGATTCAAGAAACCCAGTGAAATAAATACAAAGAAAACTGCACTTAGGCACATTACAGTCAAAGTGCTGATGTCAAATATAAAGCAAATATCTTGAGTCAGGCAGAGAAAAACAACAGCTTACCTAGAGGGCAACAATAATATGAATTATTCTTGATTTCTGATCAGAAAAAAATGGATGCCAAAAGATGGCACAACATCTTTAAAGAACAGAAAAGAGGTGCCTAGGTGGCTCAGATAGTTAAGCATCTGTCTCTTGCTTTCTTTTTTTTTTTTTTAAAGATTTTATTTATTTATTTGAGAGAGAGAGAATGAAAGACAGAGAGCACGAGAGGGAAGAGGGCAGAGGGAGAAGCAGACCCCCTGCTGAGCAGGGAGCCCGATGTGGGACTCGATCCCGGGACTCCAGGATCATGACCTGAGCTGACGGCAGTCGCTTAATCAACTGAGCCACCCAGGCGCCCCCGTCTCTTGATTTCGACTCAGGTCATGATCTCAGGGCCATGAGATCAAGCCCCGAGTCAGGCTCCATGCTGGGTGTGGAGCCTGCTTGAGATTCTCTCTCTCTCCTTCTCCTTCTGCCCCTGTTCCCCTCCCTCCGCCCCTGCACTCACACACATGCTCTCTCTAATGAAATAAAATAAAGAGCAGAAAGAGAAAAATATGTCTATTCAGAATCTATACAACAGAAATATTCTGCAAAAATGAAGGAAAAATAAAGATGTTTTCAGATATATGAAAACTAAGAAAATCCATTGACATCAGGTCGCACTACAAGAATGTTAAAGGAAATTATTCAGACTGAAAAGAAATGATGCCAAATTGCAACTTGAATCTTCAGGAAGGAATTAATAGTACCCTACATGGTAAATATATGGGCAAAAATATATATAGTTTCCTCTTAATCTGTTTAAGATACATGACTAAGGCAAAAATTACAGCATCCTATTTAACGTGGGTTTTAGAAAATATACATGCAATACATATGACAACTACAGCATAAATACTAGAGAGGGAGGGTAAAAGGACAAAAACCTTCAAGGTTCTTACTTTTTTTTTTCTCAAAATGGAACAATTTTAACTCCATATAAATAGGCCATGAAAAATTAAGGATATATATTGTAATCCCTAGCACAGACACAAACACCCACACCCCCCCACACACACACAAAGTGCAAAATGGTATCCATTCTTATTCAAAAAAATAAAATAAAAGCGTAAGTCCACAGAAAGAGTGCCACAAAACTGTTCACTGCAGTGAACTGTGGTGGTGGTTGTGCTGTCTCCCCGCCTCCTGCTTCCAGTGGGTGTTGGACTTGGGAATGACCTTGATGAGAGTGTCCCTGTTCCTGAGTCTTTTTGGCCCGAAGGCTTGTGGCGGGTAGACACATAGAGTTGGGTAACTTCTTTTTTTTTTCCGTGAAATAAATGGTTTTTCAACTTAAAAAAAAAAAAAAAAAAAAAGCTTCATTCATAAGAGCCAAAACTTGGAAATAGTCCAGGTATACATTCATGAAGCAACAGCTAAGCAACCTGTGATGTATTCAAACTACGGATACATACAACACTACTGAGCAAGAACAGAAGAGAACTGAGACATGCAGCACGTATGCATCTCAAAAACATTATCTGAGTGAAGTTCTAGAACAGACTAAATTTAACTATATGGGAAAAAAATGGAACACTAGGATAGGACAAGGTTTGACTGAGAAAGAGAATGAAGGAACTTTCTGGGGAGATGGTAATGTTATGTATCTCCAGAGCAGTTTGTATTACACAGACGTATGCATTTGTCAAAAAACAATGATGGCATCTTAAGATTTGCGCGTTTCACACTACGTAAATTTACCTCAAAAAATGAATTGTACCATAAACAAATATTAAACTCTAGTTAATGACATGCATGTTGAAGTATGTAGTAGGAGGTATACTGGTGTCTTCAACTTATCTTGAATGCATCCAAAGAAAAAAAGAGAGAGAGAGAGATGAATTGATGGATGACTATTGTCTAGAGGGATGAATAGATGGATAAATGTGTGATAAAGCAAACTGCTAATTTCTGAACATAGGTAGTAGTTTATGGTAGGCTAAATAGTGCCCCCCCTCCCAAAAAAATGTGCACATTCTAATCCCTTAAAGCTGTGAATATGTTATGGTACCTGACAAAGGGGACTTTGCAGATGTGATTAAGAATCTTGAGGTGGGGGGCGCTTGGGTGGCTCAGCCAGTTAAGCATCTGACTCTTGATTTCAGCTCCAGTCATGATCTCAGGGACCTGAGATCGAGCCGCACGTCGGGCTCTGTGCTCAGTATGGAGCCTGCTTAACATTCTCTCTCTCCCTCTACCTCTGCCCCTCCCCCTGCTTGTACTCTCACTCTGTCTCTCAAAATAAATAAATAAAATCTTTAAAAAAATAAATAAATAAGAATCTTGAGATGGGGGGGCGCCTGGGTGGCTCAGTTGGTTAAGCGACTGCCTTCGGCTCGGGTCATGATCCTGGAGTCCCGGGATCGAGTCCCGCATCGGGCTCCCTGCTCGGCGGGGGGTCTGCTTCCCCCTCTGCCCTCTTCCCTCTCGTGCTCTCTGTCTCTCATTCTCTCTCTCTCAAATAAATGAATAAAATCTTAAAAAAAAAAAAAAAGAATCTTGAGATGGGAAGATTATCCTGGATTATCCAGGCGGGCCCACTGTAATTACAGAGTCCTTAAAGAAGGAAGCATGAAGGCCAAAGGCAGAAAAGGTGATGTGATCACACAAGCCAAGGTCATGGCAATGTGGCCATAGCCAAGCAATATACACATCCCCTAGAAGCTGGAAAAAGCAAGGAATAAATCCTCCTCTAGAACTCAAGCCTGCTAACAACTTGGTTTTAGCCTTATAAGACTCATTTTGGGGCGCCTGGGTGACCCAGTCAGTGAAGCATCTGCCTTCGGCTCAGGTCATGATCCCAGGGTCCTGGGATCGAGTCCCATATCAGAATCCCTGCTTCTCTCTCTGCCCCTCCTACCCCCGCCCCCAGCTCATGTTTTCTCTCTCTCACACACAAAAATAAATAAAAATACTTAAAAAAAAAAAAAAAAGACTCATTTCAGACCTCTGACCACCAGAACTGTAAAATAATACATTGACGTTCTTTTAAGCCACTAAGTTTGTGGTCATTTGTTAGAGCAACAACAGGAGACTCATACATAGATATGTGGCTGTTCACTGCACAATTCTTTCAACTTCATTGCACATTTGGAAATGTTTATGATAACATGATGAAATTAAAAAAAAAAAAAAAAAACTCCTGTTAGCCAAAGGTAGGAATTAGGTAAAAGGCAAAGTAACTAAATTATTTTTACAGTAATATCTGATTGGCTAACAACCTCCCAACCCTCCCAAAGTTATTTGAAAGTTTTAAATAAAACGCCTGTTTGTCATTAGAATTCATAATCGTTGTGATAGTTAAAATTAGATTAAGTTGTGGGGGAGGGGTAAAGTAAAAATTTCCAGAAAATGCAGAAGAAACCAAAGTTTTTATTTAAAGAATCTACCACATGGAGGGGTCACCCTGGCCTGGTAGCTCTCCTGGATCCCTTTCCCTACCATGTTAAGCTTGTTTATTTTTTCCTGTACTTGTGAACCTATGGGTTCTCCAGAATATTTAAGGTTTGTTGTTATTGTTTATTGTTTTTCTTCTTTAGGAGAATCTAGGAATGGAAGAGAGAAAGTAGGACACAGGTAGAGATAGGCAGCAATTACTTAACTAACTGGACCAATTATATATATATTTAAGTTGAGTTTTTATGAATCAGACCCACTGTGTTCGAGAAAACCAGGCTGTTCTTTACTTGACCCAGATAATAATAGGTTTTGGTCCTTTTTAGGGATTTTTGATCACCTGAATCTGGAAGTTAGTCTTCCTTGCATCCTTCTAAAAGTGGAAACTGCCTTTGAAAAGAACAGTATAAATTCATACCAAATAGAAAACAAAAAAGCAGAGAAACCTTAAAGTTGATTTTTAAAATGTATGATTTCAAAATGGCAAACAAAAGCTTCAACAAAAATTTTAAACCAAGTTTATAGCTCCAGCCATGGATAAAAATAGAACAGAGTCATGCACAGAAGAACTCATACACAGCCTTATAGAGTTGTATTCTCAGGAAGGGAAAGATCTGATTTCTCAAAATCTGTTTTTCAAGCAAAATGAATAAAATATCTCAAATATTTTATCGTAAGTGCCAAACATGGCAGATGGCATTTGCATGGATATTATATAATCACACTGAAAACCAACCATAAAGTTCTAAGAATATATGCGGAATGAAAACACCTCCACCTCATCCTCTTACAGATCAGACCAGCTCTCCTGCAGGAAGGCCCACAGCCCCTGAAGGCCAGAGAGAGAAATGCAGTATGGGGAGAATTCCATTTCTCTGGCTCAAGACTCAAACTTGAATCAAGCGTTCAGTCAGTGCCAGTGCTCCCACATTATCACAAGTACCAAAAACCCAGTGATTTGAGCCCAAAATAGCCACTGAATTCAAGAAGGATCTACTTTATAGATTCTTGCATATTATTTCCATGAAATACCCAAATTTTCAATTCAATTCGATATTTTTTGAGCGCCAATTAATATCTTCAGCAATCACTTTATGTTTTGATTCGTGCTTGGCTTTAGTGATATCTCAATATATGTTTTGGATAAATGAATTTATGAATGCGTGAAGTTATGTTTTAAGAAATGGTCTTGTTTTCTAATGGAACATGAGGGAAGGTCTTTTTCCCTTAATAAGACCACAAGCTGCTTCTTTTCTGACAAGGATCCAGCCTTCACTCCATTATACCTAACAAAAGTGGCACATTGAGCCACTTTTTAAAATTAAATCAGCTTTATGGGGCTGTAATTTACATAAAGTAAAATTCACCAATTTTAAGAGTAAAATTAAATGAGTTCTAACAAATGTTTACAATTATTGTAACCACCTCTACAATTATGATCAAGAAAATTGCCGTCATCCAAAAAGTTTTTTCCTGCTCCTTGCAGTCAATTCTATCTCCCTACTCCCTGGCCCCCAAGAAACCACTGTCTATCACTACTGTTTTACCTTTTCTAGAACCACATATAAATTGAATCATATAGTAGGTAGTCTTTTCTATCTGGCATCTTTCACTTATCATAATGTACTTGAGTTTTATCCATGTTGTTGTGTGTATCGATAGTCGTTTAATTCTTATTTTTCAGTAATATCCCATTGTATGGAAGTACCACAATTGATGAGCATTTTGGGTTGTTTTCAGTTTGGAGCAGTATGAATAAAGGAGCAATGGATCTGCAAGCATAAGTCTTTGTATGGACATGTTTTCTGTTCTCCTGGCTAAATTCTTAGGAGTGGAATTGCCAGGTCATACAGTAAGTTTTACTTTACAAGAAATTGCCAAACTTTCTTCCAAAGAGGCATTCCCCCACCACCCCCACCCACACACAAAAAGAGGCATTCCCAGTGTATAAGAATTCCAGTGTTCCACATCCTCATCAATACTCAGTATAGTTTTTTAATTTCCGCCACTCTCGTGAGTATATAGTGTATCTCATTGTGCGGTTTTAATTTGTATTTCTTTAGTGGCTAATGTCATTGAGCACCTGTTCATGTGTTTGACAGATCAATCCTGATCACTAGGTTTTGTATGGTATATTCCTAATAACAGAATCAGAAGGAGCAAATATTTTCTCCCTGGACATAGTCCAGAGTCATAAATCCAGAGGTATGCAGATTCTGGAATGACTGGCTCAAGATAAGACCACACCTAGAAAAGATAACATACCTTAAAAAATCCACACTTTAGAAAAATCTTTCAAAGCGAAAGCTGAATAGCTAAAGGCCAAATTAATTGTCTGCCGTTTCTTCCTTAGGGGAGGGAGGGAAAAAAATAAGAAAAACAATCATCTCACAAATGGAAAGATCTGGAAATGATACAGCAGTTTCTTCTCTAACAGACACCCCCACATAGTATATCACTAGCTATCAGATGGCCATATGAGATCTGAAGGCTTCAGAACACTAAATTTGCCTCTCAAAAGAACCAAATGTTAAACTACGCCACACATGTCGTTTGTCTCTTGCAGCATTCAATTTTCTCTTCATCTTGTTCTTTTTAGGTGGGATTCAAAACACCCACCAGGGATATATTTTTTTAGAGAAAGAGAACGTTGTTTTGGTAGAAAATGTGTTCAACTCCTAATCATTTGTCAAGTTTTGTTTTTTTTCTTCATATGAGATGTAACTTTCCATCTACTTAAAGTACAGTAAATTACTCATATTCGGGACATCAAAAAATGTCACCCCTTTACTTAGGAAAAGAATAAAATCAGTCTACACAATTATCCTCTCCATCACTAACAGTCTTTAAAAAAAGTCTTAGGGAACATATCTGTATAATTCTTCCAAATTCTCTACTAGAAACTGGCATCAACCCTGGGAGTCTCTTCTCCCAAGTTTCGATCTTTGTTCCAATTGTATCCTCAGACATCTGCTCTCCAGCCTTGAAGAATCAAGCTCAATAAATTGGACTTTTTTTCAAAAGCAGAAAGTCTCTTCAGAAGTAATTTATATAATAACTTAATTTTTGTCATCAGAAAAGGGGAGCCAAAGATAAAAGACACGAAGCAATAATCTATTGACAGCTGAGATTCGTTCATCTGCATTGCCCTTCCTTCTGTAAATTTAACCTGTACTTTTATCTGGTTGGAGATCGGGAACTGAGTTGGCCAGCCCACACTTGGACCTTGCAGGTACAGACATATGGCCATGATGAAATGACTGAGTTTTTCTTTCAGGGACACTAGACCCATCCTCTTTTATAAACCATGGTGGACGGCAATTATGTCAGCATCCAACTAGATTTTTGTTCCCATCTTTAGGATATGGAGACTACTCCATTTTCATAAATACTCAATACTTGACTTATTTCTTTGACAAGCATATTTTCCAATGTAAGATATGCCACTTTAAATCCAAATATAAATTTAAATGCCTGAGATTTGGCCAAGAAACAGATTGAGTATCAAATGAGAACATTGTGGTATTTCACACACTTATGTGTTAATTACTCCAGCTAGGATTGATCCCCAAAGATGTGTTACTTGACACCCATCAATCAGTCCTTTTGTGGAAACCGAAGTTATCTAATCAGCTGCAAAACTCAGACTGATTGATAAACACAGTTATGGCTTTGCCCCCTCCTCCATTTTCTCATGGAAGTCCTTTGCCATCATCCATCTCTATATCCAGCCTCAAGATCATTTAACTCTGAATAGTTGCTCCCCACCCCAATATATTCCAAGACCCCAGCCCCCACACCATTTGTGAGCCAACCTTTACTCCCTTCATTTCTGCAGTCAGCAGAAGAAAAACAGCCCAATCCACCTCTGTAGATGGACCCTGTGATGAATGAAAGGCTCAGGCTGCTTAAAGCCACTTCACGATGCAATGAGCTGCAGAGGGAATAAGGGAGTCTGAAAACAGCATTCCTGCAGTTCCTAGCACCATCTTAAGTAGGGCATTAATACCACCTTTTTAAAAAAAATTCACCACACATGGTAATTATTTAAATCATGTCACTAATGATGTTTTTCCAATATTGTTTTTGTTTTAAATAGGTCCAAAACGGGGCGCCTGGGTGGCTCAGTTGGTTAAGCGACTGCCTTCGGCTCAGGTCATGATCCTGGAGTCCCGGGATCGAGTCCCGCGTCGGGCTCCCTGCTCAGCAGGGAGTCTGCTTCTCCCTCTGACCCTCCCCCCTCTCATGTGCTCTCTCTCATTCTCTCTCTCTCTCAAATAAATAAATAAAATCTTTAATAAATAAATAAATAAATAAATAAATAAATAAATAAATAAATAGGTCCAAAACATTGTTATTCCCTTATAAATCCACCTGTGGGGATAGGATGTGGAGAGGGGACAAACTCCTCTCCACTATTCTCCATGCACCAAGGCTCATGCCACCCTAGAGAGATGCAGGTGCAGAATCCAGGAAAGGCCACAAGCTGGGGCACTCTAGGGGTGAGTGAGTGCCTTAGAATTCTCTAGCCCACAGGTGCCAACGGCTTCCTTCCTCCTCACCATCTCCCCCTACCACTAGAACAGGGCTGAGACCATGCCACTTGGGAGCAGCTCTTACACCAATTTGCTGCCAATAAATACTTGCTGCTGGGACTGTTGATTAAAACAGCAAAACCTTCCAGACTCTGGGGGCTCACAAAGCTCAAGCCTTCTCCTGCATGGCCAGGTTTTGCTCACCTCAGAGCCAGGAGAAAAGATTTCTGGGGTTGCCCACTTCCACTCTCCCTGACTGCCAAGTGTGACCATGAAGGAGAAATAGTTTAAAGGAGAGAAAGAAAAACAGCTCAGAAAAGAACATTTCTAGTAAGACTGCTCCATTGCAGCCCTCTGTGACATTTATTGTTGCATCGTACAGGAGTCCTTCCCTCTACTTGGGCTCCTTCCGAATGCACATGGTTCCCACAGTTTAGAAATGAAGTAAGAATACAGAAGGTCATGGAATATGTAATCTCAAGTCATAGATTCTTTGAGCCAGAGTGATCCAAAAGGTCCTTTAATCCAACCATTTTGTTCTACAGTTAAAAACACTAGGGCCAAGAGAGGGTAAGTGTAATTTACTCAAGATTATAATCTGGTAATCTAAAATCTATTTAATGCACCCTCCTCCTTTTACCTTCTAAGATACAGAACTATGAGTTACCAAACCAACAATAATGATGATGATGATGATGACGATGATGATGGTGACGATGACATGTGTTGTATGCTTACTATTGCCAGGCACTGTGTTGAATGCCTTTCACAGATTATTTCATTTAAACCTTACAACGAGACTAGAGGCACATACTCTTATTATCCCCATGACAGAGATGAAGAAACTAAAACATGTTTCAGCCACTGGCTAGAGGTCACACAGCAACTAGATGAAAGAGCCCATGCCCTTAGCCATACATTCTATACTCACTGAAATTCAATACTCCTGTTGTGGCCCTAAGCACTTCCTGAATCATCACTACATAAATTACTCTCAGTATTCGCATAGATCATATTTGGTCATAGAGAACCAGGATAACCCATTTCTCCAAAATATCAGAAAACAGATTATAGCTGCCTTCCCATTAGTAGGACAGACTGACTGTTTTGGTATTCTCTGTACTCCAAGCAAGCTGGTTTGTCTACAGGAAGGCCAAGTCCATCTGACATAACCTCTAGAAAACCAATCCTTGTTTGGTATTTAAAGGACATCTCAATATTGTCTGCATACATTAACATTACTTGCCAAACGCTTTTTACCCTACCTGTAGTAAGCATGAGTATCCAACCTGCCTTTGAAAGCCTAACACCAAAACATTCGCCCATCTGATCGCATCCCAGAGCCTGGCCCCCATGTGCCAGCAACCCCCAGGGTCCATGAGGATCCTGGAGCACTTTCACTCACATATCAACTTCAGTCCATGCACCTAGAGAAAGAGGGCATAAAGACTTGCTCTTGAAGAAGTCTGGTCTGGGATATTCTGAAATGGTATAAAGTGGTAGCAGAGGCATTTGAAATGAGTTCCCCATACCAGCCATATTCCCCATCTGGGAGCACAGAAGTGGCCAGATGGAAAGACACTCTGATAGAGGTAGTATGGGGGTCGTGGTTAAAGAGAGTGGGCTCTGTCCTCAGGCCTCAGCTTGAATCTTTGTCTTGCCTTTCCACACTCAGAGATCTTCAGCAAGTCGTTAAGCTCTGAGTCTCAATTTCCCCAGTGGTATAAGCAGCTATCTCACAAAACCAGTGTGAAGATTAAATAAGATAATACATTGTAAGTGTCTAGCACAGTGCCTAGCACATAGTAGTACAAGTTAACTGTCATTCTTGATGTTTTTGTTTTATTAACTCCAGTAGAGAGAATTCTCCTCAACTTTATTCTAGGAGAGGAAAGGATGAGATAAGAGTAGTTGGGGGGGAGGGGGGAGATTCATAAAAAATTAGGCAGAAAATTCTAATGCCAGTGGATCCCAAAGCCAGGAAAATCTAAGGAATGACTCTAAGTCTGGGTACAAAAAGAGAATTTAGCCAATTATACCTACTTTCCAGTACTTTTCAAGTATATATTTATAGTGTGTGTTTAGGTGTTTATGCTTTATATATAATTAGCCATTTTTCTTCAGCATATCCCGTAATTATTTTATCAAATGCACATCTGTTTTAATTAGGCATGTACACACTTTACTATACTGTAAAATGTCAAACACACTGTAAAATCGCTCAGAGTACATTAACACATAAAAACAAAAATTCATTTGACATATCACAAACAGCTGCAAGAAGCTCATAGACTCAACCAGCTGCTGCTCAACAGCTTCCAGCCAACGGCTGTTTCATTGGGTCCTTCGAAGATTGTTCCCAGGCTGGAGCCACAGTGTCTGTTTTCAGTTCTCTTGCCTCAACTTGATTGTCAGACATGTTTGGGGAAGTATGTGTGGCTTGGCTGGAGCCATACATGCCAACCAGTCCTCAGCTTGCCAAGTTGGAGAATCCTAGTGCAGCTGATAATACCAAATACCTCGAATCCAGAAGGGGCTTCAGCTCTCAACTAGTAGACTCCCTCATTGCACAGATGACAACACTAGGGACCAGAGGGAAGAGCTGAATCAGTGAATGCACTGGGGTCATCCCTGGGTCATTCAATGCCCAATCTGGTGTTTCTTCCACTCTGACTGTGCATCAGAATCATCAGGAGGGCTGGCATAAATGCCAATTCCCAGAGCCCACCCTGACCAAGAAGCTTGTATGGGAGGTCCGAGGTGCAGCCCAGGAATATATATTTTAATAAGATTGCTGGCAATTCCGAAGCTATTTTGTATGTGGAATATATAAAGAACTGTTACAAATTAATAATAAAAAGCTATTATAACCCAAGACCTGAATGAATATTCTACAAAGGAAGTTATAAAAATGGCCAATTAGCACATGAAGAGTGCTCAATTTCATAAGTCATCAGGAAAATGCAAATTAAAAACCACAATAAGATATCATTTCACATGCACTCAAATAGCCAGAATTAAAAACACTAACACCATCAAATGTTGGCAGGAATGTGGAGCAACTAGAACTTTCACACATTGCTGGTAGGAGTGGAACATAGTCCAGCCATTTTGGAAAGCTATTTGGCAGTTTCTCATAAAGTGAAACATACCTCTGCCCTATGACCCAGCAGTTCCATCCCTAGATATTTACCCAAGACAAAAAAGACATACGTCCAAAAAAAAGTGTATAAGAATGAGTAGCTTTACTCATATATTCTCCAGGAAATAACTCAAATGACCATCAACAGAAGGACGGACAAATAAACTGTAGTATATTCATGCAGTAGAATACGACTCAACAACAAAAGGAACTGTTGATATGTGTAAAATCTCACTGATGTTATGCTGACGGAAAGAGGTTGGACACAAAAGAGTATACTTGTAGAATTCCTTTTATATAAAGTTATAGAATGAGTAAAACTAGTCTATGGAGATAGTCAGAACAATGATTGCCTGTGGAGGAGGGGGAGTTGACTGAAAGGGGTTTTCTGGGGTGATAGAAATACTCTATACCTTAATAGGGGCACAAGTTACATGGATGTATATATTTAGAAAAATTCATCAAACTATATACTTAAGATCAATGGTTTTCATTGTATATATATATTACTCCCCAATTTTAAAAGGGGGGAATAAATAAATAGCAAGTGCTATAGGGACCTATTTTTACTAAATATTGCTGTCTTCCCTTCTCTGATTCATTTTTTTTACTCCTTTACCAGTATTTCCATCACCTCCCAAATAATCTATTTGTACTCAAGTCCTTGTCTCAGGCTCTGCTTCTGGGTAATCCCTTCAGCCACATTCTCTGAATACAATGCAATAAAACTAGAAGTTAATAAAAAAATATTTAAATAAAGCCAAAAAGAAACCTTTCTAAACCCTTGGGAATTAAAAAGAAAAGTTTCTATGCTAAATAATGATAAGGTTAAGGTAAAAATGAAGAACACAACAGCAGATAATTATACACATATACATTTACAGAATATGGCTAAAGCTGTACTTTTTGTAATATGTAGCCTTGAATATTTGGTATTATTTTTAAAAAAAATAAGATAATGAAGTTTTTTCAACTCAAGAAACTAAAGAAAAAATGACAAACTATATCTCAAGCAAGGAAAGAAGATAATGAAGATAAATAAATACATAAATGAATTTTAAAAAATAGAAAAACAAAATTGATAGATGATAGTAAGAACTGGTTCTTTCAAAATTTAATAAAACAAACAAATCCCTGGATAAGCTAATCAATAAAAACAGAAAGTAAAATCATAAATAAATACATTTAGGAATGAAAGATGATAGATGAATGGGTACACAGAAGATTTTAAAATTACAAGTGAAAAATTCACCAGGTGTGTAAATAGATTAGCAAATCTCAGTGAAATGGATAACTTTTGGCAGGGCGGGGGTGGGTAAAGAACAACAAATTGACTCAAGAAGAATAAGTTGCTTTTTAATTACACCCTCCCCACAAAAATTCTGGAGCCATGTAATTTTATAGGTAAGTTCTTATAAATCCTCAAAGAGCAGAAAATTCTCAGTCTGTGTAAGCTGTCCCATTACACACACACACACACACACACACATACCAGAAAAAGGACTCTGCCCACTTTATTTCATAAAGTTATCTTCACCATGATACCAAACTCTGCCAAAATGGCACATGCACACACATACACATACACACAAACGTAGGTGTACAGAGAACAGTTAACAAGCTTGACTGCTAATCTTTCTACCTTCAGATCTACTTACAAGATCTACTTACAAGACTGACCCTTGGCTGGCATCTGGGAACTTGGAATTCAGGAGGGTTCCAATCCCCCTAATTGGTAAGAGTGGCTCACTGCACCTAAACTGTTTGTGCAAATGGTATGTTTTATGTTGAACACCAGCTTTCCCTCTGGCAGCCTGAAATTTTGGCATCTGCCTAGCACAGGCTGCCTGTGTGATCAGCGTCCAGTAAAAACCCTGGACACTGGGTCTGTAACGAGCTGCTTCCTTGGTAGACATCATTTCAAATGAGCGTGACATTCGTTGCTAGAGGAATTATGTGCATCTAGTGTAACTCCACCAGAAAAGGACTCCTGGAAGCTTGTGCCTGATTTTCCCTTTACTGATTTTCCATATTCTTTTACTGTACTAAATCATCGCATGAGTATGACTATCTACATGCTGAGTTTTGTGTGTCCTTCTTGTGAATTAACAAGCCTAGGGATGGTCAACACAATGGGCAATAGCCCTTATGCATAGATATTAAAGTTTTAACTAAGGTGCTAATAAACATAAAAATCATAAGTTTGAGTTTAGTAATATTAAGTGTTAAAAATCTATTAACAGAAAGACAAAATCTAGTGATACAGTAGCTCAGATAGGGGCAGTAAATTTTAAAGTGTATTATCTTACCAAAAGAGGGCTGAAAAAATATTCACTAAAATTTTATATTAAATCCAAAAATTACTTAAAACTAAAAATAGGATACTTAGCGTTTCCTTTCTCCTGAATCTGATGAAGATCATGCTCAAATCTTTACCACCATCACACTAAATAGTAAGATATAGCCCCTAAAGCCATCCTCATTTAAAATTGAGACCAAAATAAGAATTCCCACCATAACCGCTACAATTAACACTGTATGGAAACTCTTCATGATGCAGTAAAATCTGAAACAAAAGTGAGAAGCATTAGTATTTTCAGTAGGAGGAGATACTTACGTGCCTAGAAAATTCATGTTTTGCAAATTATCTGAACACCAGAAAAGTATTTTAAGAGGTAACTAGCTTTACTTTGTACCATTTATCAGTGATTAAAAATATAGAACAATAGGAGCACCTGGCTGGCTCAGTCAGTAGAACATGCGACTCTTGATCTTGAGGTTGTGAGTTCAAGCCCCACATTGGGAGTAGAGATTACTTAAAATTTAAAAAAAAAAAATTAATACAGAACAATAAAATAGCCCATGCACAAAGACTACAAAACCTACAGTCTAGAAATAACTTTTAAAAGCAACATGAGTGATCTATAAGAAGTAAACTCTCCTAAGTAAAGGTAAAAATCAAGAGTTACTTCTTGGATGAGAATACTGAATAGTATCAGGCTACCAATTCTTGAGTTAATTGATAGTTTTAATATGAGAGAAATATGAGAGACTGAATATACAAATGGACAAGAGCCAAGCATTGTATAAAAGCAGAACTCTGACCCACAACTACAGCTACTGGTCCAGGAAACCCACCCCTTATCTAAAATAAACAGCCCATGAAGTCAGACTTGTAGGAAGTTTCTACTAGAGTCTATTAACTCTAGTAACAATCCAGGAAGTTAAACAATAACTTCTGTAACTATTAGCCCAAAATGACCAAGACTTGATTAATATAACTGACAGCTACCCTAATTTTTGTCACTGTCACCTAATTTCCCCACTGACAACTTAGGACCAACCAGAGAAAGCCAAATATGTACCTTAACCAATCACATAAGATACCCCGCCTTCCAATCCACCTACCTCCAGCCTCTCTATGCCAATAGCCTCCCATCGGGCACACCTGAGACCCTCCCTTCTCTCTACTATAAAGTTTTCCCACTCCTCTGTCTGCCTTTGAGTCTCTGCCAAAACACAAGTGATGGTGGCTAATTTCCTTGCTACAGAAAACTCTAAATAAATAGCCTTTGTTCTCATTTGGTTGCTCTTGGTTTTGTAATAATACTGGTGAAAATTCCAACAAGGCTTTTGTTTAACCTTGGCAAAATAATTCTAAAGCTCATCTTTCAGGATAAATATCTGAGAATAATCAAGAACATTTCTTAAAAACAAGAAATGAGAGGGTACTACCTCTGCCATATTTTAAAACAATTAATAAAACCACATACATATTTAGCCTTCAGCCCAACACTAATACATGTAAAATTTCAGTACTTAATAATAGAGTCATCCCAAATCAGTGGAAAAATGAAGATCTTTTCAGCCCATAAAGCTGTGACAATCAGCCATTTGGGAAGAAAAGTCCATTTAAAAACATCTCGGGGGCACCTGGGTAGCTCAGTCAGTTAAGCATCTGACTCCTTGGTTTCAGCTCAGGTCATGATCTCAGGATCATGAGATTGAGCCCTGCATGGGGCTCCACACTCAGCATGGAGTCTGCTTGAGATTCTCTACCTCTCCCCACCTTCTGCCCCTCTGCCTGCATGTGCGTGTGCTGTCTCTCTCTCTCTCTCTCTCTCTCTCTTAAATAAATAAATAAATAAATAAATAAATAAATAAATAAATAAATAAATAAATAAATAAAATCTTTTCTAAAAATCTCAGAAATATTTCCAAGTAAATTCTAGAGAAATTTAAAAGGTAAATAGGAGAAGTTACAATGATTAAAACAAAACTATAAGAACATGTAAGTGAATAGTATCTAATCTCTAAATGTCTAAAAGGAAATTTTAAAAAGGAAACAATCAAAAAATCTACAATTTATGCATTTAAAAATAAACAGGACAAAAAAACAAAATATTTACAGTAAATACCACACAAAAATTATAAATATCATATATATATGGGCTTTGGTAAATAGATGAACAGATAAGTGGACAAAGTGCATGGAAAAGTCACAAGCAAAAATAGAATGGCAAGCAAACAAAGGAAAACAGGCAACAGTTCAAGTAATAAGATGCAGCTTTTTAGCTCTAAAATTAGTCATTTTCTTAAAAATAGGATTGCCTGGTGTTGATGAGGTAGAGTGAAAAGAAAGCTCACTTCTGGTGGACTGTAAGTGGTATAATCTTTTTGAAAAGTGTTTTGGCAGGACACATGAAGAGCTCAAAAAATATTCATATCAGCTGAGCCATTCAGCCTGAGAACAGGAAAAACAGAATCATGCACAAAGATGCTAAATGCAGTACTATTTATAATAACAAAGAAGTTGGAAACAACGGAAATGCTTCAGATTGGGAGATTGGATAAGCAAATTATGGTGCATTCAAAAGAAAATGTTAGGCACTTATTTAAAATGTTTATAAAGAGTTTTTGGTAATATGGGGAAATGCTTACGTCAAATATTAAGCCAAAAAGCACAAAAGTATTCATTTGTTTAGTTCCATATGATCTCAGTTATGTCCACAATTAACAACTAGATAAATTGTATATGCATATACATATATCTGTGTGTGTTTGTATGTGTGTATGCCAAAATGTAGCTTGATTGTCTCAGAATGGTAGGATAATGGAAGACTTTTTGATTCTTTCTACTTTTTACCACTTTTTTCAATTTCTGTAATAGGGGTGGAGGGGGCAAAATCTTGTTTAAATTTTTCAAAAAATAGTCCAGGTTTCTCATACCAATATTAGAAGAGGTTTTTGTTTGTTTGTTTGTTTTAAGAGAAGGGACTTAGAAAAAGAAACAATGTATGTTGGTGCCTGGGGTAAAGGGTTACCTGATTAATTAAAGACCGCTAAAGAAGGTCTCTCTATAAGGAGATTGTACTCCCCATTCAGGCCAAGATGACATAGTTACCTTGGAAGAGTCCGCACAACCTTCCAGAAACTGTCTGCTTTTCCATTGGGCAGCCAAAAAAAAATGGGCTATCAATCCTAGGGGGGCACTGAAACCTAAAACAGTTGTGAGAAGCTTTTAAGTTCTCTATTTTTTTCTGACTTTTTGAAACCAGTTTCAATGGGGTTCCATCCATGATTTGCAACTATAAAGGCTTTTTCAACCCTCTGGTTTTGCCCACATGCTGCAGAAATCAGTATGAAAGTGATAGTCTCTAACATGATTCCACCAGGGAAAAAGCCCAAGCAATGCCAGATAATTCAGAACAATAGATGGTTCCAATCAATAACCTTGGCATCTTTCTAAATCTTTTTATAGTTGTTCTTGTCTTGCCCTGGAATACATATTTGGTTCATCACCCGTGGGAAGCATGCAGCATGTTTAATCTTAAGATAACTGGTCAGAACTGCTCTGCATATATCAAGGGGAAAGCCATTGTCTCAAATCTCCACATGCCTTATTAGCAAGGAGTCTAAATCCCTTCTGAGATTCCTCTTACCCTTTGATAATCCCAACTGGCTGAGAACATTCCTGCAAGATGGAGATTCCTAAGCAGGTGATCACAGTTCTCCCTAGGAGCATCACCTAGCTTCTCAGTGTTCAGCTCCTCTGAAGCAGCATCCACATTGGGCCCCAAGATTTAGCTCTCAGTGCTTTGCAGTCACATCTGGCTACTGCTTGGGCCCAGAAAGCAAGTGAAGGTGAGGGTCAGGATCTGCTAACACAAGAGTCCCAGGGCCCCTTTCTTCCCCTAGGATTCATGCCCAAAGTCTGGACTTTGCCTTCTGAACTGTAAAAATACAAGTAATATAACTTGATGGTGTCACCCCCAAACAAAGAGGCTGCTCTTCTGTCTTCTAAAGCGGGTTGCAGGGACCTTCCTCCTAACCCCCTAAGACTTTCCAAGTGAATCCAGGTGCCCAGGTACAACCCACTCTTCTGAAGGCTACCTTCATGGTTTTTTGGCAGAGGAGAAGGTAAAATACATAAAGGTACCTCTGCTCCAGTAAAGACCTTCCGTTTCCGTGGAACTCCCCACCGCCAGGCAGAGCTGCCTCTTAATCGCCTTCCACACGTTAGGAATTTGAAGCTCAAAGACTTGCCTAAGGTTACATGGCTCAGCTTCCTTTTATACTTTTCCTTCTATCTCTTCTCTCCCCAGTCATCTTCCTCTTCCCTAGCTTCTCATTCATCAGCAATATTCATTGAGAACAAATATTAATCCAATATTTTACTAGGACACAGACATTTTTCCAGGCTCACAGAAAGTCTGTCATGTAGTTATAGAAATAAGACTCGGCAAAAGCTATGAAACAATCAAGCATTTTATTTCTACTTCTCATGTTTTTCTTCACCACAAACCCCACTCTTTCCCTTGTATCTTCTACTACCAAAAACAACAAAAAAACTTGATTCTTTTTCTTTTACATTTCATTACTGTATGCATCATACAAAGGCTGAAATATAACTATGATTTATAGAACAATAAAATAAGCATCTATGTACTCTCCATTCTATTTAAGCAATACCAGCATTCCCAAAGGTTGCCTCTTAGCAGGTGAGATCATTTGTTTCTGGGGGTGGTTCAGAATGGACAAGCTTGGCAAGACTGAGCATTCTTTCAATTCGAGAAGAGTTGAAAACAATAAAACGGTGCAGTCAGACATGTGCTTTCTGTTGGCAGCCCTTTGGTCCAGAGACGAAGTACGGACTGACAGCCACGTGCTACAGGGTCTTAATCCTAACACACTGCAGAGGGTTTGAGGAGTTGGGGGTCCGATGAAGGACAAAGGTATGACCATGAGAAGCAGTACACACAACAAAGTGTGTTGGGAAGCATTTGGGCAGGGCTGCATGAGCCTCACAGCATGAGACTGTCCGAAGGAGGCTACTATCCAAAAGGGGAGGCAGGCACAGGAACTCCTGGGAGAGAGGGAACCAGAGAGGAGCTTATATGTCTCCATGATGTCTAGGATCAGCAGGATGGCAGGGAGTCTCTCTCTCCAAAGGGCCCTCACAGCTTGGGGTTTAAAACCACAAGGCTCTACCTTATCAATGGCCCTAAATGGCTAAAATTATGCTTGTTTGGACTATTTTTTCTTAGGATTTTATTTATTTATTTTGAGAGAGACAGTGCACACATGAGCAAGGGGAAGGGCAAAGGGAGAGGGACAGAGAAAATCCCAAGCCGACTCCACACTGAGCAGGGCTCGATCCCACCACCCGAGATCACAACCTGAGCCGAGATCACAACCTGAGCGGAAATCAAGAGTGGGACGCTTAACTGACTGAGCCACCCAGGCGTCCCTGCTATTTCTTAAATAATTGAATATATAAAAATTTGAGTTTGGCACAAGTAGGATTTTGAGCTATTGGCTCTCAGTCTGCAGTGAAGAAATAAACAACCTAAGGGCCAATATACAGAGGCCGTCTTTGGCCCACTTCTATAACCCATACCTATCCACTCAATATGCTAAGTGTTTGTCATCTCCCTTGGAAGAGACCTTCCACTACCCACCCCTGGTTGCTGCCTCCACCCTAACCCCTTCACCACTCCCACTTCCAATCTGACTTTCAGCCCTGGGTGATGCTGGGGAGAGAGGGGAATGCTTCCTGAAGAAGGCACTTGGACAGACCCTGAGCCTGACAGTTGGCAAAGCAACACATATGCACATCAGCCCCAAGAATGCCCTGTATTTACAGGGAGAAAAGATGGGAATCTTTCCCTCTCTCTGACCATCAGGGTTTGCTGACCACAGGTAAACTAAGAGCATTGCAGGTATCTCTAAGAGTCAAAAATGGACTTTTCCTCTTCTCTTTTTAGACACACACACACACATATCTGTATGCAGACTTTTTGTAAACTTTAGACCAAAAAAAAAAGTAAGCCGAACATCTGAAAACTAATACTTAACTGTGAGATCCTTCTCACTTTATTCCAAGATTGAAATATAGAAATAATGGTAAACTTTTCCCAAAACTTTATCTTGCAATAAGACCTTTACATCTCATGTCATCTAATGCTAACTGGTACAGAAAAATCACTCAGCCACAAAACAATGGGATGTTCAATAATCAGCATTTTAAAAATATATATATTTCTTTTGGCAGAATCAGATGCAAGGGTAATAAAAAAGTAAGAAGTATCAGGTCAGCCAGTAGCCCCAGTGATGCAAGATTATTCTTATAATGTACCTACAAGGACTCATTCATCTAATGGACCCTCCATGGCACCTGGTGGAAAAATACTGCATGGTTTTACAGGTGATACTCTCAAAAAGCTTATTCTGATAATAGTGTGAAAAGAGCCAACCCCAAAGAAAAGCTAGGCATCTGGGGTTGAGACCATCCCCCTGCACAAAGTGGACAAGAGAATTAGGCAATTATCTGAATAATTCCATCTCACCTTTCCTCCTTCATCATATCTCAAGAAAAGCTTCAGAGAGCTCAGACAAACATGGGTTTGGTTTATTTTTGCTTTTGTTTTTTCACATTCATTTAATTATACAGGTAAATACATTATCCGGCCCTTTACTCGGGAAAAGGCAAAGGATCAAAGAACATCTTCCTGCCTTTACCGGCTACTGGTGAAAAAATACTCTGCAGCCCTGTACCTGGGCAATGTGACACATTTTTGTCAGTTTTCTTTTTCCCAGTGGGTGAAATTTAACCAATACTTTGTTAGCGAAGGTCTAGTTGCCCCCCAGAGGAAAATTACAGGAGTGAAGATATAACCTCTGCCATGCCACATTTGAGCTTAAAAGGATAGATTTCTAGGTCTAGCCACCGTTTTGAAATTAGATTTTAAAAGGAATAGGTTTGTTGCTATGGATTTAAGGGGCAGAAGGGCCAACATTCACTTACAGTTCTCAAAAATAACAGTGAGCAAGAATATTTCCATCCTATTACAGCTCAGAAGAAGGATTAAAAACAAAAAAGAAAAAAAAAAATGCTCCCTGTTGGACCAAAGAGAAGCACTGATGGCCATAAATGCTAACAACATTAACTTTGCCTTATTGAGATTCACACACTCACTCACTTCATTAGCAAAGCATCCTCCAGATTAAAAGAGACATAACTGGTAGCTTGAAACTAATAGCAAAGGGCTGCCTGGCCATCACTCTGTCAATTTCATCTCCAGGACGATTTCCCCTGACAGCTTCTTCCAGTGTATTTCAACCAGCTGTAAAATCTGCCTTCTCCCTCTTTTTTCCCTTTAAAGCAGAAGACTGCCAAAGGATTAGGACAGACTTTATTAAACAACTTAATCCATCTCTGCCTGCCTAGCATGGCCTAGGGAGTCCTAATTAATCAATAAGCATTTATTGAGTGTTCCAGTGTGCGTAATAGTCCTGAGTCAGATGCTGTGGAGCCTTCAAGGATCTAGTTAGGAAAATGGAGCACATTGCGTCCTAGAAGGTTTCCTGACAGTATGAGTTAGTACATGGGGAAAAGGATGTAACATGTGTTGAGGGCCTCCTGGGCACAAACGCTGTGCTGGATGCTCTATATACATGATTATTTCAGTTCATCTGCATTAATTTGCAGCGGCTGCCATGTGAAAGTACCATGGACTGTGGCTTAAGCAACAGAAATGTATTTCCTCGCAGCTCTGGAGGCTAGAAGTTCAAGAGCATGGTGTTGGCAGAGTTAGTTTTACTCTGCGGTTTCTCTCCTTGGCTCATAGGTGACCTTTTTCTTCCCTGTTTTCACAAGGTCTTTCTTCATTGCTCACTCATATCTGTGTCCAGATTTCCTGGTAAAACACCAGGGTGCACTCAGCCACCACCACTGAGGACCAGTTGGCAAATTCCTCAAATCACTAGTAAATATTCCATGGGAAAAAAAGAATGTGTTTCAGAGCCAAATGGTCTGGGGGAAACCTGTCCCCATCCTTTTGGAGGGTCATAGTAAACAAACAAACAAAAAGGCTTAAAGAAGTCCTGAGCTATTTCCTTTGGCTTGACCAGAATTTCCCAAACAACTTTTATTTGTTCCTCAAAACTTTTATTTGTTGGTTGCTTTGTTTTGAACACCTATTAGTATCTTTCATATTCTGAGAAATGAACATTCTTTGGAATGTACTTCAGGAAGGAGAAATTGCTGATTTAATTCAAAGCCTGGTTTTTCAGAAGAGGAAACCAAGGGTCAGGGAGGTTAAGGGACATCACCAAGGTTGCCTGACAGGTGAGTGGCAGCCCTGAGACTAGGAGCCAGGCATCCTCCCTCAACCCAGTACAACCCATTTGTACTAACCTGCATGTGGGTGGTGGTTTTCAAAGTACTATTATGTGAAATTATTTTATGTTGATCCCAACAAAACTAAACCTGACATTGTTCTCATTTAACATTTCGGGTCTCACTGAACGACAGTGATAAGGATCATCTAAGTAGATGAGCAGTTCCTGCATTTCCAAGAACTGGTGTGTGTGTGTGTGTTTTATGGGCTCTTGCATGCACCCCACACCAGCACCAAGGGCACTCATAGTTAAATTCTTACCTGCAGCACCTACCCTACCTTACCTACTTCTCTAGGGCTAGGAATTATTTCTCTGTCCTCCCTTTCTTCTGTAGGTTTTGAGTGGATACATCAATCAATCAATCAAGAAATATTTATTGAGTGTTTACTATGCTCTCAGAACTGTTCTAGACCCTGTGGGGCACACAACTATAAATCAACCCGGTAATTACATATTGAATATTTATTATGTGAGAAGCCCTGCTAAATATTGTGGGAGGTACAAAGTTAAACAAGCTGTTGATCCTTTCCCAAGAAGCTTCCCATCCAGTAAAGGATATAAGGTATGTGCTCAAATAAATACAATGGAAGACAACATATGATCATAGAAGGAAATTGTTGTTTGTCGGTTGGTTGGTAATGGTCAGGGAGGCGTCGGAGCTGGAGTTAAGCATCTGATCCAACTGCACTGGATCCTCTCTGCAGGTGAGGAGTGAAGTTATAAAAGCTGTTGGGCTCCTGATTTTGCAGCTGAATGCAGGAAAGCCTCTAAAAGAGGTTCTTAACCCGAACTGCAAATTGGAATCATCTGGGGAGATTTTAAAACACAGATGTCTGAGGTTCCATCCCTGACTAGCTGAACCCAAATCTTGGGGCTTAGGGCATTAGGATTGTGTTTTCTTTTTAAAGCCTCGCCAGGTGACTTTGGTGGGGTCAGGTTTGAAAGCTGCTGGCCTCAAGCTTTGCAGCAGGCCAGATGGAGTGTGGGGAGGCTGAGGCAAGCTGGGGTGGATGGGAACAGGGAGGAGTAGCTGGACCTGACACCATGGTGGAGGAAGAATCTAGGTCCTGATGAGAGGCTAGTACTTGGTGCAAAGAACAGAGTATCAAAGATGACTTCAAGACACAAGTGATGAAGCCTAGGATTACCACTGTGGAGAGTGTGCTAGACAACAAGGGTTAAAAAGAAACATCCAGAACCCATTAGAGTTGAACAACATGGATCAGGTCTGCCTGGAGCCTTTTTCTCCCAACCAGGGAGAGCATTCCCAACAAGGGAGACCACTCCCAACCAAGGAGACCACTCCCAATCAGGGAGAGCATTCCCAACCGGAGAGACCCCTCCCAACTGGGAAGATCCCTCCCAACCAGGGAGAGCATCCCCAACCAGGGAATGAGCATTCATCCTGAACTAGTTTTTAAAGCACCTTAAGGGCCATTATTGTGCAGGGATCCACAACCACTGCTCTGCAGCATCTTCTAACCACAAGCGAGTATGCCTTGGGATCTTGAAATAATAACCGCAAGATGCGCTAAAGCTAGTGAGTGTTTACAGTGTGCCAGAGCTGCACTAAAACTTAGGCTATCTTATCTCATCTCATCCCCCCAACAACCCCACCAAACCAGCCCAACTGTTATCCTTCCATCACAGATGAAGAAACCGAGATACCAAGAAGTTAAGGACCATGCCAGAGGTGCTACATCTTACGAGCAGAAGGACTACAATGTTGAGGGTCAATCTAACGAATGTTTTAGCCCTTCTTATTTTCCTCCGTAAAAACATACTGTGTGTAGAGTGTCCATGGTCCGATTTTGTTGACTGAAATTTTGTTGAATTTCGATTAGTACCAGCGACTGAGCTAAGTAGGATCCAAGATGCAGTCAGAAGTCCCAGAGGATTCAAAACAGGGAAACATATGTAACTTCATTTAATTCTCACAAGTCTCTGAGAAGCCTGAAGTTCAGAGAGGTTCAGGATCTTCAACAAGCACCAATGGGAAAAGGTGAAGTTGAGATGTGAACCCAAGTTTATCCAAATCTAAAAACCATGCTTTTACATCATAACCCTGTCCTGCCCCCAGTGTATCTAGGACTAACCTAGGACCCTGACCTGATGCCTGCTGTCATGAACAACCCCCCACATGCATTTTTCTACCACCCACCTCCCCACATGCATATGCCCAGCTCCCTCTGCTGTGCTCAGACCATCTTGAGGCCAGCCAGGGAGTGTCTGGTCTGCCACCAATTGCTTCTGTCAAGCCACCTAGCTGCCAGAACAAAGGTTTGACCAGAACCCTCAAAAAGTGGAAAAATCCCCATCTCATCTCACCAGTGCCCTACAACAGAGGTAGGCTACAAGCTGAAACAAGTCAGGACCCCGCCATCAATGTGGATGGTGGGAGAGGGGTGGCTGGGAAAGTGACTGTCCCTCCTATGGGTACAACAGCCTTTGCAAGACAGCTCATTGATCACACCACCAGGGAAGGTGAGCAAAATCATCTAGCCCCTTGCTACTCAATGTGTGGTCCCCAGTGCAGCTGCAGCAGCAGCACCACCACCTGGGAGCTGGTTAGAAATGCAGAATCTCAGGGGCACCTGTGTGGCTCAGTTGGTCAAGCGTCAGACTTGTGATCTGGCTCAGGTCATGATCTCATGGGTGGTGAGATCAAGCCCCTCATCTGGCTCCGTGCTCAGTGGGGAGTATGCTTGAGATTCTCTCTCTCCCTCTTCCTCTGCCCCCTCCTCTGGCTTGAACTCTAATTAATTAATTAAAATCTTTTTTAAAAAATGCAGAATTTTAGCCCCCACCCCAGACCTACCAAATCGGAATGTGCCATTTACCAAACTCCCAAGGTGACCATACACACGTTAAAGTTGGAGGAGTGCTGATCTAGAGCACCCTTCTTTCTTTACAGATGAGGAAACAGATCTAAAGAGGTCCCCAAGGTCTCATAGCTAGACCACACCAGACCTGAGATGGATAATAACCCACACATGGACTGCACTTTCCCTTTGTTCATTCACTTAATCCTCATAACAGCTGCACACAGTGGGGCAGGGCAGAACTATTATCCCCATTTTACTTATGAGGAACCTGAGGAACAGAGATATTAAGGAATTGAAGGAATTGACAAACCAGGAATTGACAGAGCCAGAATTCAGGCCAGGGATTTACCTCATTTTGCCCAGTGTTCAAGGGCAGGGGTCCACAGACTTTTCTATAAAGGGTCAGATGGCAAATACTTTAAGCTTTGTGAACCAGTCAGCCTCCATCATGATTCTTCAAGTCTGCCATTGTAGCAGAAAAGCCATCATAGACAATAAATAAATTGGCATGACTATGTTCTAATAAAACTTTATTTATAAAAACAGGCAAAGGGCCAGAAGTGGCCCCCAAGCTGTAGTTTGCCAAGCCTCACATCATAATGCTCGATCTTTAAGAAGGCAATCTCTACTACATCAGCCTTCCTATCCTACTCCAGTCATTGAAGAGAGGAAGGAGTGAGTGGGGCTTTTTTCCCCCAGGGAAAGCCCCTCCCAGAATCTCATATAGCACAGGATATTTGTCTGGGGAAAGAGAGGCTTTTAGCCCGCCCCAAAGGGGTTTTGAACAGAACAAGGTAGACCTCACCAGGGATGCTGCATCTGGTTATGCAGGACATGCCCTGAGGAGGCTGTAAGGGGCTTAAATCCCTCCTACTTACCGCTCACTGAGCTAAGACCCTGGCTCAGGATGCACCAGTTGGAGAGAAGCAAGCCCTTTGCTAATTGCTCTGCCCAGAGGGGACCCTTCCTGCAAGCTCCCTCCCAGAGGGAGGGCCTTGTCTACTCTGCATGACGGAACTTAGTGCTAGCAACAAACGCTGGTAAATTCAGGTCCCACCGCAGGCCAAGCTCTCCTCCCCAAAAGCATTCCTGCAGCGAAGATCTGCTGCAGCTGCTCCACGAACACACTCCACACACTTGTGTGGAAGAAAGGGCACACGAGACAAAAGGAAAGAAACCCCAGTAAGCAATGTCGGGCTCGGGAAACAAAGCTAGGGACTATCCTTTAATGTTTGTGTTCATTAATGTTCCTGTCAATTTTAAACACTGGGGTAGAGTTTCCAGACTTTGCAGATCATTTAAAAGCTTAAGGGATTATCAAACCAGTCATTTAAAATGACATTTTCACTGCGCAAATATTATTCTATTAAAGAGCACGCACAGCACAGGCCGCCATCAGCTTTGGCGGGGTGACAGGGCCTTCCTGCATTGCAAACCCCACTGTTTCTTCATAAAGCTGTCAAGCCCCCACTTAATGAAACATATATAAACGCAGTGAAGTTAGCCATGTCACAGCAAGCTAATTCATTTTGGCTTTTTCCCATTGTGCTGTCCCATTAAGGCTTTTATCAGTGTGTCCTCTTAGGATCAGCCCAGCAGGTCTGCCATTGGCCCAAGAGATGAAACCCAAGAAAGTGTTTAATTTCCAAAAAGGCCTAACATCTTAAAGAAATAAATAACCAACAGACCCAGTTTGAAAGCAATGGTATCATGCACAAGGCAGACGAAAGGGGTTTCACAGACCAAGAGATACTGGAAGATTAATCAACAGCCCCGGTCCCTTCCCAAGGTCCTTTGACCTGATAGAGCTGCTGACTTCAGTTCTTGGGGGTAGGTTTCCTTCTTTAATTACTAAATGACTAAAAGAGAATCCAGTTGGTATGGCCAGGGCTTAGAAAAAACCTCTGGAAACTATTTCCAGACTGTTTTTCAAGATGTGTATCTGGCTGTTCTGGCTCTGCCAGGCTTGATCATCTCTGGGTTTGCTCATGTGGTCTGGGAGGAAAGGAGAGGCCTCGCAGGATGGCTCTCCCCTCAAGTCTAGTGAGCCAAAGGTGACTTACATGGAGAATGGGGAAGCCTTCACACACCCCAAAACCTCCAGAGTTCCAACCCTTTTAGACAGTAGTGAAAGAAGACTGGCACCGTAATCAACCCCAGGAGAATTCACGAAGCCAGGGAAGACGGTTTGCCAACCATACAAGGGGTGCCTGGACAAGAGCCATTGGACAAGTCCTGTCTCCTTTTTAAGGGTAAATAAGAGGACAGAACTGCTCAGGAGAACAACCATTTCCAGCAACTTTCTTCTTGCCATAAAATTATTTCCCTGAACACACGTCCCTGAGGAAAATTCACAAATTGGCCCAAATGACTCGATGTCACTATTTTCAGCTGCGGAGATCTGCTTACGTCAATGACAAGCTATAAATACTGAGCCACTTGGGAATAGTGTTTACAACAATTCTACCCAGAACTAGGCTTTGACCCTTGAGGCCTAGGAAGAAAGAGTTCTTGAGGAAATCTGTAAGTCTGAAAGTCCCCAAGGGGAGAGGGCAGAGCTGGACTCTTCTACCTTTCCCTTTCCAACTACGAGCCCAGATCTGTGCATGCACACACACACACACACACACACCCCCCAAAGCCATGTGCCACCGTGTGCTGTGCATGACACCTGACTCAGGCCTCCTCTCTCCAGGGACAGCTAGAGAAACGCCTGCTCAACCTGCTTCTTAGAGGAGCCATTCCTGCCCATTTAAAGAAAGCAGTATTTCCCAGAATGCATCAGTGAAACAAAGGGCCACATAATTTGGGGGTTAAGAAAAAATGGATCCCTTTCCAGGTAATTCCAAACAAATTTGTACATTCAGGGCTCTGGAAAGTCCTGCAGTAAAGATACTTGTCCAATTTTGTTTAACCTGGCATTTCGCGATCTTGATGAGTGAAACTTTTATTCGACTGATATTCATGATCAAGGAACACAGTTTTAGAAACTCTGATAGAACACTAGTTAAACATAAACCACCACAAAGACGTCTGTAATCCTCGAATAGAATATTTTCAATTCAGCATAGAAACTTCCAGAAAAGGGGGCGATATGTATGTGTATAATAATTCTGATCTTTCGAAAACCAACAACCCGCCCTCCCTCCACTATACCATTGACTAAAGCAAATACCCCGTGGGGTGTGCAGCTGTGGACAACCAACACAAAGGCATTTGTGTACAGGTTTTCCAAGCCATGGAGGGGAGAGGGAAATTCGTTGCTGGGGAAAAACCTAACCGCGCACTGCCAACACCAATAGTCTTCCTCCACAACAGACTTGGTGCCCGTGCCAAAAATCACCCTTGGTTCCCTTTTTAATTCTGCCCTCCTTTATCCACTAAGACTGGGGGGAAATTATTTTGATTGGAATTGGACAGCCACCTGCAGCTAGATCTTTAGCTGTTATTAGTGTTCTGTTTAAGCCCCTTTACAACAAGCTCATTGAAAAAGACAGTGGACTTTTGAAGTTGTCCAGTACTATCTCTAGTGATTTTCTCAAGTTAACCACCTCCATACCAGCCAATTGTACTGGCTGGGGAAGGTGATAATCTCCTCCCCAGGGTCGTGGTCAGGAATTAAGGGGTCTGGGATAAATTACAGAAGCAGTCTCTGCCAAGAGCTCTCTTCTCCTTGATCTCGCCCCATGCTTCCTCACTGTATTTTTATTTTAACACAATGCTCAGGTGCTTTTCTACCCTCTCTTTCCTACATTCCTCTGATAATTCAAGCCCTTGTGTCTTTCCCGAGCATCAGACCCACTCAGAGTGGTCTCATAGGTGCACAACTTCGAATTTGGAGAAACGCCTCTAAACATTGCTTACTTAAAATGATTTCTACCCAGTTACCTAATATTTCTTTCTAACGGAGAACACAAACAGCTCCCCTTCATTTTAAAACCTCCAACACTCCAACCTCCAACACCCACTACGTTTGTAATAATAAGCCTTTATATTTGCTTATTCATTTACAAAGAAGCTCCATATACAAAGTCCCCATTTACGTTCACATGGTACTGTTGCCATGACTTGGGAACATGGTTTTTGGGTGCTTATTATCCAGCAATTGAACAGGGAGCCAGTTTGTTTCCATTTTTCTGTATCAGTAACTGAAGGAACTCAACCAAGTCTGAGCTGGTCCCCAAGATGAATGACAAAGAGAGAATTCAAATTTATCTCCCACAAAGCCAAAGTCCTAAGAACTCAGAAGAGCCCTTATTTCTTTGTAATATTTAGGATGAAACTCCATGGGCAGCCACAGAAAACAGTTTTTGATCCTCCAACTTTGTTCTTCCTGCCCCTCCTGTCACAGCTGAGACCCATTCCAGGAACCATCCACCTTGTGCTACTTTTCTTGGGGGGTAGAGAGGGGTGGCGAGTTTCCATTTCTTTGCTTTAATTTTTTTCTAATCAGTGGGTATTCAACCCTCCACTGTTAACACTTTTCTATCCACAGATGAAAGTAGAAGTTAATATCACAAGAGTTGAAACAGTGGAAAAGCCCAAAGGAAACACTCCTGAAATAAGAAATAAATCCACCAGGATTCAAATCCTGGCTTCACCATTTATGGACTGGGTCACCTTGGGCAATATTACTTAACTTCTCTGAGCCTAATAGCCTTGTCTGTAAAATGAAGATAATAATACCTCCTTCATAGGGTCCTTGAAAGGATCAAAGGAGTGAATAGTTTCTAGCACCTAATAAGTACTGGATGGTATTTTATTACTCTTCTGTCTGAATCAGCAGAAAAATAAGACTAATAATAATACATAACCAATCTTTTATTCTCCTTAGCACAATGAGCACCCAGCGAGCTTAAGGGCTATTCATGATGTCCTACAGCCCTCCTTTGTCATGAAAAGTCCCTTCCTTCTCTTACAGAAGCTCGTTATTAGAAAACCCATAGAAAGTGAATACTACATTCTGAAAAATGGTAATGATATGTTGGTAAGTTTATAAGAGCTATGAAGGAAGTCTGGATTCACTTTGCTCAAACATTAAAGGCAGGGAAACTCAAATTTATTGCATGTCTCTGAAGGGATTGATCCTTACTGCAACCACATGAGGATGTCACTGCCACATCCATCTCAGAATGACACAGTAGGCTCAGGCCACGAAGAACTTGTCCAAAATTCAGTAGCCTTTAAGTGGCAGAGGAGAGATTCGAACCCAAAGCTTACTGACTCTAAATTCTATCCTGTCTACCATACTCCCACCAAACATCAGAAAGGGGAAACTAACTAAGCAAAATTGTTGCTTTTATCTATTTGAGAGAAAGCAACTATCAGGTGCCCTCAGAGACAGATCTCCTAATATTGCTTTTATGCAAACTCACTGTTCCCTGGTACACCTATTCGACCCCAAAACATTAAATTAGAAATCATGACAGATAACAGGATTAAGGGAAGAGGACAATCAAATTGGAATAGAGGCTAAACAGATATACCACATCTGCCAAAATTGTACCCTATGATGTTCTAGAAGCTTCTAGAACACTGAAAGAGCCAATGGTTCTCAAGAACCAGGACAGTGATAGTGATGAAGGCCAACATGAGAAACAGTCAGCACAGGGCCTGGCTTTGGTTTTGAGTTTGGTGCTTTTTTTGTTTTGTTAACCATGCAAATTGCAGGGAAGTAAGCCTGCTTCCTACACCTAGGAAAACGCTGGGAAAACCTTCACTCGAATGATTTGCAGATGTTCAGACCACATCATCATCATAAACTAGCACAGTCCCCAGTGAAGGCTTCTGGAAACCTAACTGAGGCTCCTCAGAGGCCAGGACAGGGCCTGGGAGCTGGACACTGAGAAGAAGTAAGCCTTGAGATCTGTCCCATCTGTCCTCACTTGTGCCGGCTTCTGTCCTGCTTCACAGCGGCTACTCACCAACGAGCTGGAACAGAGACAGCCTGGACAAGCCAGCGTATGGATGGATCTATAGCTGGTTTCAGGGGTGTCCCCTGACAGCCTTAATCTGCACCCCCACCAGGGGCAGACACTAGAAGCTGCACACTCAGACCCTCACAGCTGAGAGCAGTGGGAGAACCAAGGCCCCAACCCAGCAGATGTGGCACTGGGTCCTTGCTCAGCCACATACCGGACGTGCAGCTTTACTCCATCCCCCCTTGGCTTCTTCATCTGTGAAGCAGGGTAACAATATCTACCACAGAGGCTATCATAAGAATTAGATGAGTTAATGGGGCACTTGGGTGGCTCAGTCATTAAACGTCTGCCTTCAGCTCAGGTCATGATCCCAGGGTCCTGGGATCAAGCCCTGCATCGGTCTCCCTGCTCAGTGGGAAGCCTGCTTCTCCCTCTCCCTCTCCCCCTGTTTGTGTTCCCTCTCTCACTGTGTCTCTGTCAAATAAATAAATAAAATCTTTTTAAAAAAAGAATTAGATGAGTTAAAAGACATTATACTTAGCACAGAACTTGTCATAGTAGCCATATTAATTGCTAACATTTATTGAGAGCTTACAATAAGCCAAGGCTACACACTGAGGGCTTTATGTATATATATCATCTCATTTAATCCTTAGAGTAGCTGCATGTGTTAGATTCCATTATTTTCCCCATGTTTACTGAGAAGGATGTGGAGGGGAAAGCAGCCGAGTAACTGGCTCAAGGTCACACAGACAGTGTCAAAGGGGAACAGAGTCAGGCAGTCTGGCTCCAGAGTCCATGTTCTCACTAACTAGGATACAAACATGGCTTCCATTCTGCCAAAGCTTTATCTGCAGACTCTCACCATAGATATCCACACTGAGTATCTTCTTTACACCAGACACAATTCGCAGGACACAAAGATGATTAAGACGCGGTTTCTTCCCTCGAGGGACTTAGAACTTAGCAAGGGAAGAGTGAAGTAGTCAGGGGGCTTTGAAAAAATGTGGTGCGTGCTATACAGTTACTCGAGGAAGAGGAGCTAAAGATCCATCCCAGGACCCTAGCACCTTCCTTGGGAAGGACCTAACATTTGTGCGCTTACAGCTCATCAAGTGCTTCTGGACATGCATCGCTTCCTTCCTACACAACCCTACAAGGAAGGCACCACTATTAAGCTCTTTTGATGGATCAGAAAAATGAGGCCCAGCGACTGTAATCGCTTGCTGGGGTCATGCATCTACCATGCATCCAATGGTAGAATCAGGATTCCTGACTGTGGCCAGATCCTGTGCATGCAGTGCACTAACCATAATGGGATACTACCCCCCATAGGTGCAACACACCAACTGCCCCACACACCTTCCTCTCTCCTGATCCTCTTATCAACCAGGAGAGGCTTGGAGGTGAGGAGATATTACTTGACTTGCTCAGATAAGCCCGGGGGTCAAGCACAAGGTCATAGAGCAGGTTTGCTGCTAATATTATAGCCTGGGTCTCTCCTGACAATGGTGTCTCATTGCAGGCAGCCAGGTAACCCCTGGCAGGCAGGGGTAGAGCTGGAAGCCTTGTAAAGACACCCATTGGGACACACGGGCAGCCGCTTCTGGCACACTCTCTCCAGGGAGCCCGGCTAGGTCCTTGCCAAGTCAGAGGCACAAAGCTTTCCTGTTTGAGCCATTCTGCCCTCCTGCTAGCGGGCCTGATGTGCAGAAAGGATGTGCTGACCCCTCTGTGCCTTGGAGAGCACTCTCCGGTGGTGTCCCCTTAGCCTTGAGAATGCAGAGTCATTTGCAAAGGGCCAGGATCGAGAGCTGTGGAGGAGAGAGGCAAGGGAATGGGGGTGTGGACCTACTTCTGTCTGGATCTGCTTAAAGTCAGGGATGAACAAGAACCTTCCAAGGGGCCCTCAAGGAATCTGCAGGCTCACTGAGGAAACAATAAACCTTGCAGGCAAGAGCTGAAAATCATGCAGTGCCAAAATGAGTGCCGGGCGACCCCGAGCGTGTCAAGGGTTCTGAGACAAGGAGAAGCCCCACAGTGACCGCTGCGAAGGTGTCATGAACACGGGGTCTGAGCCGTGCCCAGGAGGGTATACTGCAGCTCAGAATTTTAAATAGAGCCCCCTCTGAGCTCCTTCAACACTGCTCCTCATCCGATGACAAGGCAACTTGTTTCTGCTACAAATCTCTTTGCAACATTGCCCTTCATACCTTTGGTTCCAGATTCCATCTCAGACGCTGCTGGGCAGGGGAGCAAGACATACCGGTCCTGCATCACCCTGGCTCCTCTCACCCAGGGAGCCAGTTGAGGGTGGGCGGGGGTGGGGGCGTTGTCTAAGCCCTAGCATGGATTTAGAACCAGGTGCCCTCAGTAGTCAGACAGATCAGGCCTTGCCACACCAAGGCCTGCCACTGTTTTATTCCTGTTTCAAATTAATATAAGCATTTCTCAAGACACCCCTTGCATTAAATTGAAAAACAAAATCAAAAGCTCTCTACCTTGTAGCCAATAAAATGTGAGGCTCCCTCTACCAAACTCAGCCTCTTTCTGCCCCCAGTTTGTGTCATGGCAGACAAAGCATCTGAACAGGGCAGACAAGGGATGCTACTATGGGCCTCCCTCTTAAATACTGAGAGTAGTAAGTGTGGGAGGGAAGGCACATAATTGTTCCCTCTTCAGAGCATGGTGACCTCATTAGAGCTTATCTCTGGCGGCTAGAATGGGAATTTGATTTCTGGCTGGGAAAACCGGCAGCATCTTTTCCTTTGTTCACCTGGCAAAGATGCTGGATACCAGAGCCCCTGGGTCTTGTTACAAGTCTCATCTACAGCGGTTTGCAGGATGAACATAAAGTGAATGCTGTCCCCAAAAGGCCAAAGGTCACAGTACTGGAGATGAGATTTATAGAGTGTTTCCAACAGCTCCATTGGCTCCAATGAAGGAAAGAATGCCTGTGTTCCTATGGCAAATTCTAGTTGTTTTTTTTTCTACAAAGAGATCTATGAGATGGTGTGAGCAGACACTGGACACTATGCCAGGATTGGGACAAGTGAATAATTCCTTGCTTGTATTGCTTACAATATCTTAGACTTTAACTATTCATCACCCTAAATTTTATTTTTATGCTCATGACACTCCAACCCCAGCAAGGCAATTTGGGGGAGAATCATATTTTAAGGAATCTAACTAAATGCTCCTGGGGTTTCCACATATTTCTGGATCACTTTTATCACTGGTAGATGGGACCAGCATGTGAGCAATCATCCTTATTCATTACCAGCCTGAAATTCAGACAAGCTGAACAGAACAAATTAAGTTAAAATATTAGCTATAAAATAAAGCCATGTGTTTCATTGCACACCCCCAGGCTGATGTTTGAGAAAAGGTAGCACCTGAGTCTGAGTCCCCAGCAATCTCCTTTCTCAAAAGCATTGAGGATATCCCCACTTCTGAGGCCTATATTTTGGAATGGTTGCTTAACAGGAGGAACTCAGGATCTGGGAGGCATGGGATCAGCTGTTGTGCACTTAGGTATATATCATTGTATGCATTCAAACACTAATTTGACCAAATTAAAAGCAACTAAAAATAGAAGAATCCTTGAGAGGTCTCCCTAGTTACACCTCGCTGATCTGTCTTACTGGTAACTGTATAGACGACCATGTAAAAATCTTGGAAGAGACAGGAAAACCATGTCTTCTCCCAAAGGCCAGTATAGAGTCTAAAATAAATGCAAAGAAGAACATACCAGCAAAGGGAGCTGGGCTACTTCACTGAGATGTGAGGGAAGGAGCTCATATTTCCTGCGGTCCTACTGAGCCCCAAGCACTCATACACATCTCA
Organism: Mirounga leonina; assembly: GCF_011800145.1. Classification (NCBI taxonomy): domain Eukaryota; kingdom Metazoa; phylum Chordata; class Mammalia; order Carnivora; family Phocidae; genus Mirounga; species Mirounga leonina. The sequence goes on from NW_023270377.1 coordinate 17,278,987, forward strand.
CACAGAAACCCTACAAAGTGGTACCATTATCACCCCTCCTGATTTTGCAAATGAGCAAGAGAGGTTGAGCTGTGCAGAGCAATTATAAAGGTCACTCACTTGGAGGTGGTAGGGTCTAAGGTCTGCCTGATCCTAAAGAAGGTTTTGCCTCAGATTGTGACACCTAGCAAAGATGCAATCACATATGAAAGGGTTTTTTGTCAAGGGAGAAATGAAATGCAAATATAAGGGACCTGGCCTGAGAGGTTCTCTCTCTCTCTCTCTCTCTCTCTCTCGCAGTAGCTACTATTTTAGTAGTGTAACTGACTCAGTTTCAGAGCTTCCCTTTTGATAATCTTCTCTCTATTTAACATTAAGTGTTGCTGATAATAAATACCCACTAAACCATACAAGAAGTTAGATGTGCCTTCAGTAGCAAGCCTCATGTTTATAAACAGAAAAAAAAAAAAAAAAGTTGGCCTCAGAGCATTGCTCAGTAGATCCCTGATCTCACAGTGAGTGTGGCTTGGTGGAAGGAGGACACACAACTTGGATTCTAGTCTCTGCCCCACCATTACGAAAAACCTCAAGCTAGGCCAACAGACTGTGGGCGTCCTGAGGGCAGGAATCCTCCTGAAATTATCCTCCTATCTCCAGGAACTAGCAAGGTGCCTGACATGCAGTGGACCCTCAATACATACATGCTTCTTGATTGATTAGATGAATAAATGAATGAACAAAGAGATTCTGATTCTACAGGAATTTTTTATGTAGAACAGAAAACACTGAACGAGGAATCTGAAGACCTGTGTTCAAGTTCTGGTTCTGACATTAACCAGCTGAGTGTCTCCAGAAGTCAATAAACTTCCTCTGAGTCTATATCTCCATCTCTCCAAATAGGGTAAAAATGCCTCTGCTGTATCCACCTTATGGAGATGCCGTATCAAAGGAAGCAAAATTTACAGATGAACTTGGCTTACATCTATTCGAATGTAAGTTAGACCACTGTATTATAAAGAGTCAAGGAACTGTAGTGTGTCACAGCCCATGCCATTGCTTTACAGATGGGAAAGCTGCAGCCCAAAAAGAAGGGTCAAGAATCGACCTTTTGCTTGCTGTTCTACCTTGCTGATGACATAGTGACTTAAGTTCATGGTGCCCTTGCCAGAGATGGCAGATCTTCTTCAGGCTACTTCATTGGGTGGACCATAAGCTTTTCTCAAATGGGGTACACCTCGGAAGCAGATTTGGACATAAGATTCCTCCTTGCATGCCTGCCTCTGTCTTCTGAATGTATTTGGGGCTGTTGAGCAGAGCTTTCCAGAATATGGGAAATACAGTCCAAACCAAGCTGATAGTTCTTTTTTAAAAAAAGATTTATCTACCTATTTTTTAAAGAGAAAGACAGAGAGGGAGAGTGGGGGGGAGGGGCAGAGGAAGAGAGAGTCCCAAGCAGATTCTGCACTCAACACAAAGCCCGATGTAGGGCTCGATCCCATAATCTGACACCACAACCTGAGTCAAAACCAAGTTAGTCACCTGACCGACTGTGCCACCCAGGTGCTCCCCAGCTGACAGTTCTTCTAATGATGCTTGGGCAGCTCCACAATTTGGCCCCAGTTTCTCTCTCCAACCTCAATCTCTGCCACTGTCCAGGGAACTCCTCTGTTCCTGCCAGCTGGTGTCCCCACCATCCTCTGATATACTTCACACACGCCAACCTCTGTGACTCCAGCCATATCATTCTTTCCTATCTCCCTCCACTTCTCCACCCAAATGCCATATGTCCTTGAGAAACTGCTCAAGTCCCACCACAGCCGAGATGTGATTGCCCCAATCCACAGTTCTTTCTCTCCTTTTTCCAGTCATCTCACACACTGATATCTCTTATGGGTTGAATCATGTCTCCCAAAAAGATATGCTGAAGTCTTAACCCCTGATACCTGTGAATATGGCTTTATTTGGGAATAAGGACTCTGCAGATATAATCAAGTTAAGATGAGAACTTACTGGATGAAGGTGGGCCTTAGATCTGATGACGGGTGTCCTTATATGCAGAGATGTGAATACACAGAGGAGATACCCCTGGGTTATATATGACTCTTGGGTATTGCTTCCCCTCTTCTCTCCCCTGCTCATCCTCTTCTTCACCTGGATCATCCCCTGTCTTTCCTCTCTGTGCATCCAAATCCTACCCAACCTTTAATGTTCAATTCAAGTGTGGTCCCCTCCAATAAACTTTCTTTCATTCCCCAAGTAATCACTCCAGTCTCTCAGCTCCCATTGAAACCTCTCTTTTGGCATCTGATTATAATTACCTTATTTCATGAGCATTTGGATCTATCTTTTATCTACTAGTTAATCCCAGTCTTAAAGGCTCTAGGCTCTTAAAGGCTCTCTAAAGGCTTAAACAATTAGGTCTTATAATTTCAAAGTTTTGGGAATTAAATGAGAAAATGTAATTAAAGGGCCTACATGATGCCTAGTACATAATACGTGCTCAATAAATGTCAAATCTATTCCTCCTTACATATCTCTGTATCCCCTAGAGCCACTTTGCAAAGTCCCTTGAATCTTGTAGCTGCCTAATAAATGTTAGGTGAACACATGAATCGGTGCATATAAATTGGTAGGATTTCAACCAAGATCACTGAGTACAATTTGGATATTTTCATTTTCCTCCCTCAACTCCTGAATTTGTGGGCCCATAAAGGTTATTTCTGTTACAAGCCTCTGAAGCAGAAAGCAGTGTTGTGATGCTGGAGGCACATGGTGGAAGGCCAACGTCACCCAGCAGTCAGTCCAGAAGTAATAATGTCAGATCACTGCAATAATCTAGAACAGGCTGGACAAAATGGGCAGCGTCCTAGCCTACCTTTAAGCCAGTTAATTAATTCAGTCCTTGTAAAAGAAATAGCGTACAATTAATCCTTAGTTTTGTACTCATCCCATGTCTTTGATAGTCTTTTATTAATTTCTAACATTTTCACGTTCACATGACAAATCTACGCCTCACTGTACATATCACCACTTTGCTTAGCAAGTTTAGCTTGCATAGAGTTGGCACCCTTTGGTACTCTAGGTTATTAGAGGCTGCATGAAGTCTATATGTTTCTGAGAGGAAGAGGCAGAGAACAGATACAAGAAGAGTCCTCCTTCATCCCTGCCCCTAACACCCACGAGACCTATGCATTTCTCTTGAAAGGGAGTATGAAGAATCCCAAAACCCTATAGTTGGCTGGTCACCCCAGAGCCTGGCAGCTAAACCTCTGGATGGAGCAGGCCTGCCCTCAGCATTGGGTTACCCTGTTTGTGTTAACAGAAAGAAAAGCCAGCCCAGAGCCCCAGACCCCCCTGGCAGAGCCCTGATTTCACACACATTTTCCCCAGATTCCTATTGGCTTGGCTGGAAACCACATATTAAAACCCACCAATCTTTCCACTTGAGCCTGATGAAAGCTTCAACAGAAACAGCTGCACTTCACATGTGGTTTAAGTTAATATCTTATCCCAATGGTTTAACTCTAGCTGGCTGGCCTGCTTTTTTAAGATTCACAATCCTCTTTTGTTTCCCATTAAGAGTATGTCTTTCACTACTCACCAGAGCAGAGGAGCACAATGAAGCTGGTAGCACTTCATTTCTGAAATGTCTGAAATAATTTTTTGTATTTTGTATTATTCAAGGAACACTCTGTGTTCGTTATCTCAGAAGCATACGAAAGTGTTAAACAACCCTAACATGAACATTGCCTGACCTACGGGGAACATTTTCCTATTAAAAAAGTAAAGCCACACACTAATGGCTCGGATTTGGTTTCTAGATCCCAGAGCTTGTTGAGTCAAGCAACATGGTAAGTTCATTGTTTTGTTTCCTCCAATGGCTTTCCGAAACTTCCCATCCCTTCAACAGATAGGGAAGTTTAATCAATACGTAGCTAATTTCACACACGGGCATGCCACACACATATTTCATATCCATACTGGGCACAACTGACTTTCAAGTTCATAGAAGTCATGCAACTCTGCTTTCCCTGGAAGAACGTACATCAGGTGCCAAGGTTTACCCATAGCAGCTCCTCCTCATAGAATGTGACATAATCTAGGTGCACCTCTGCTCCATGATGTCATTTCTTGTGCAATGGTGAGCTTGAGGTGCTGCGAATATTTCACAGGTTTCTCTTTGTCCTAGTAGCTGCCTAAAAAGGCTCAAAACTGGAAAGACTTCAACAAGTCCTTTTTGTACTCATTAGTCATTAAAGATGCGGCTACATTTTTGGAAAGATCTTGAATTTTTCCCATGTTTTATTTCTGTGTTTCATCCCTGATTTTGAAGAAGAATAAAGAAAAAGAATTGCTAACTATTAATGAGTTCTTTAATATGTGCCGGTCCCTGTTCCACATGCAATCTAATTTAAGCCTTATAACAACCAACCCAAGGAGCAAGGTACTATTATTATCCCTGTTTTATAAGAGAAGCTGAAGCACAGAGAAATTAAGTAACTTACCAAGATAGCATAGTTAGTAAGTTACTATGGCAAACACTGCTATGTAAATCCCCATATCTTTTTTCTCATTCTTCTCTAGTCATAGAACTGTAGAAATCAGAGATGGATTGATTTCTATTGGCTGACTATGTGACCACCTAAATAAAGATGATGTGGTAATCAAAATTCCAGGGTGGCCCCCAGGGTCCCCACTCTCGACAGACATGCCCTATACAATCCTCTCCTCTTAAGTATAGGTGGGACCTGTGATGGAATGGTGCCTCCCTCGATTAGGTTACCTTGTGTGACAATAACAAAGGGATTTTATGATGTAATTAAGGTTCTAAATCAGTTGACTTTGAGTCAATGAAAAAAGAGTTTACCTTGAGTGGGACTTTCCTAATCTGATGAGTGCTTTAAAGGAACAGGGCCTTTGCTGAAGCAAGAGATTCAAAGTAAAAAAGATGCTCCTGCTGGTCTTGGAGAAGCCATGTTGTGGAACAGGCCACATGGTAGGGAATAGCAGGTAGCTTCTAGGAGTTGAGAATGGACCCTGGCTGACAATCAGCCAGAAAGTGGGACCTCAGTCCTATAACCACAAGGAATCAGTGAGCTTGGCAAAGCACCCTGAGCCTCATCTGAGATCACAGCCCTGGCTGACACTTTGAGTTCAGCCCAATGAGACCCTGACCAAAGGTCTCAGCTAACCCATGCCAGCACCCCTGACCCACAGAAACTGTGAAGTCATAAATGTGTTTAAGCCACTACATTTGTGATAATTTATTACACAGCAATAGAACAAGAATACAGACTACATTTCCCAAACCCCTTTGCAGCTGAGTGTTGCCATGTGACTAAGTTCTGGCCAATAGCTGAAGTAGTATGAGCAATTTCCCTTCAGTGCCCCATGCCCTCTTCCTTTCCTTCTCCTTTCTGGCTGGAGTATAGATGTTGTGGTGAGCCATCTTAAAGCATGAGGATGAGAGCAACTCCCTGAAGATGGTGGAGCAAAATAATAAGGAGTCCAGATCCCTCAAATCACAGGGCTGCCTTACCAGCCCTGAACTATTTGAAATAAACTTCCATCTTACTTATTGAAGGTGCTGTTATTTCATCTCTGTGTTATGGGAACTGAAACCATACCCTACCTAACAGTGGCAGAGCTCAAACTGAATCCAGGCATCTGACCCTAGAGCCCATTCACCTAGCTCCTGCACTATCCTGTCTCCCTAGCAATCAATATATGGCATCACAGTAGGATTAGAATGCAACACAGTTAGAGCTAAATGAGACTGTACTGGTTAGGTCAGCCAAACTAGTTATGCAGACAAGGAAAAGGCACTCAGACTACCTTGGATGATGGGGATTATTGCAAGGCTCCATGGGAAAATGGGGTGCCATAGAAAGTTGCATCATTAACTTTGCATCCCAGTTCGGAGATATACATCAACCTCATGGAGACTCAGGTCCAACTCAACATCTTTGGGTAGAACCAAGCTCAAGTGACCTGTCAGGTTTCTTGACATTCACTTTGAAGAAAAGACAACTTGATTTGGCCAGATTTCCAGCAATCAACTGAGCACCTTGGCTACGAAGACTCTCCACCAGGGACCTCAGAATCATCTGATGTCCCTTGTGCCAAACGCAGACATGGCTGTCTATGGCTTCAGCATGTCTGCCCATCCAATCAGCTGTAGCCAGAATAAAAGTTGGTTTCTCTTAGCCCCATGTCCTGAGCCATACATGAGATGTAAGAAAGAAGTGGTCTGAGTTCTGTTATCTGACAGAGGTGATGTTTGCTTACATGTGCCACTCCAGTACTGAGATATAGCTGGTCTCCCATTTCAGGGAGGAAGATCCCAAAAAGGGAAAGAGACTTGCCCTAGTAAAGAGAACAGTTACTTTCCTGCTCACCAGGACTGAGGCTGGTCTGCCTCCCCCGACCAGGCAGTACCTGTGGCCATGGCTTTTCTGCTTCTGGAAGTCACCCCTTGGGTTGCCTGAATGTAGACCTTTATGGTATCTCCAGGACAACACTTTGTCTTCTGTTTGTTGGTGACAACACTTTCCAGATTCTTGTCACTTTCTGCAGAACACTATTTCAGAACTCAACAGACACATTATATCATACAAAGTGAAACGAAGAACTAAGGCAATTAGCAGGTTTCTTAAATTCATTTCTAACTCAAGTAGCTAGATACCTCATCAAGTCTCCATTTCACATGTGTTGTGTTGATGTAAATTTGACCCTAGTGTATTTACTTTTCAATAAGTCCAAAATTCAAAACAACCCAACAGAGAAACCCCTCCTGGGATTTCACAGCCTTGGTAATGAAGCTCCCGTATTGAAACTCACTTAAATCTCTCTGGAGCTAGCTTAAGTCCTTCTGTGCCATCCTCAGAAAATACAGAACAGCCGGTGTGCGGGGTAGAGGGGGCAGGCATGGTAGGATAGTGAAATAGGTACACAGACCTTGATATTAAAGTTTTCTGATTCTTCAGACTGTCCAGGTGCTTGCTTTTTGAAATTGTACATGGCTTATACTGCTATTCTTGTAGTTTAAGGGGAAAAAGTAAGTAAAAGCATCAAAGAAAGCCAGCAGCATTTTAAGAGATTTCACTTCTTCTTGATGCTTGTATCCATTTTCTGGGAGCCAGGAGGAGGTATTATATTATACAGGGTCTCTGGAAATACTTAAAGTTCAGAAAGACCTACAACCTCAATCCCAAGCAGATCAGGGAGGGTGTAAAAGCAAAATGCTGACCTTATTTTCTTCTACATCACGTTGGGGTGAATGGTTTGCCCCCTCCAGGCCCAGCCTCTACCAGACTCTCTACCTGGGAGGCCAATCCACCTGCACAGCATCAAGGGGTTCCCACATCCTCTGATTGAGATTGACCAATGGGCAATGTGGTAGTTAACTTTATGCGTCAACTTGGCTGGCCATGGTAACTAGATATTTAGTCAAACAGTATTCTAGATATTTCTGTGAATGAGATATTCTTTTGGGTGAGATTAGCATTTAAATCAGTGGACTTTGAGTAAAGCAGTTTACCCTACAGAGGATGGGTGGGCCTCATTCAATCAGTTGGAGGCCTAACTAGGACAGAGACTCCCCTCCCCACAGAGAGAAGAAATTCTATCAGCAGATAACCTTTGGACTCGAACTGCAACTTTTTTTTTTTTTAAGATTTTTTATTTATTTATTTGACACAGAGAGAGAGACACAGTGAGAGAGGGAACACAGCAGAGGGAGAGGGAGAAGCAGACTTCCCGCCGAGCAGGGAGCCCGATGTGGGGCTCGATCCCAGGACCCTGGGATCATGACCTGAGCCAAAGGCAGACGCTTAACAACTGAGCCACCCAGGCGCCCCGCGAACTGCAACTCTTCCCTGTACCTCTAGCATGCTAGCCTACCCCATCAGGATTTGGGGCCTGCCAAATCTTATGAGCCAATCCCTTAAATCATTGTGTGTGTGTGTGTGCACGTGTGTGTGTGTCTGCATATCTATTGGTTCCATTTCTCTAGAGAACCCTGACCAATATAGGCAGCCATGGTAGAAAATCAGATGCAGGAAAGGGAGCAAGTATCTATTCCCAGCTCCTCCCCTCTGGAATCACCACAAAGGTCTTCACTCCTGACAGGCACTCTCACCACACAGCAGTGGCCACCTCTGGGGAAAGTAACCACACCATCCCTTGCATGGTCAGGCCTGCAGATGATGACCAAGCCTCTCTTACTAAGCCCAGGGGGACTGCACTAACCCTTAATGCTTTCTCTACACTCTGCTCACCCCTCCATAAATAATCCTTTTATTAAACTCTCTTCAAATTAATCCTACCATGAGCATGCTGGGACCCCAACTTATACAAGTGTCACCAGAATGTGGGGGCCACTGTGAAGTTGGTGTGGCATTCAGGGCCTTCCTTTATCTGACCCCCAACCTTCCCTTCCATATCATTTTCCATCAAGTCCATTCACCCCAAAAGACACGACACCCCACCCACAAAACATTCAGTACTTCTGCACTCCACCTGCTGGCTCCACCACAGCAGCTTCACACTGACACCTCTAATCACCACTGTGGGTGTCAGCAGCCCACTTTAAGTAGCCCCTTTCACGTTACTTAACAAAACAGAAGAGTAACTTGAAAACTCATGAAAGCTGGAGCCTCTGCCCATTATGGCTCTGCCCTATTTCTTCATATCCCCCAACTTCCATTCTAGAATCTTCTAGCTTCCATCTCACCAACCACTCAAGTTGTTTAAGTGTATTGATTGTTGCTGTGTTTCAATCCAAGTCTTCCAAGTCCCTGCTCCCCGCCTATAGTCGTATCTGTGGCCAAGTGGTTATGGTATCTAGATGGGTACAGAAATCTGTTAGAGCAAGTGACTGCTTCACTTTGTTTTCACACCATTTGCTCAAGAATATTTGAGCAGCTGCGGCGCTTCTGTTTTGTTTTGATATTTCTTAAGACTCTCCAGAGGCTTTGTTTTAAAATAATAATAATAATAACAATAATAATAATAATAAGTAAATGCCATAGGGGAAAGTGAAGAATGATACAGGTTTCAGAAAAAATTACACTTACTTCTTCTCTTGTGGGTTTTCCTAGATTGTGTTAAAAATAGTAATACATGTTTTTTCAGCCTACCACTGTGTCTACCACAGAAATAATGAAAAGCAATGAAAAATGGAAATGAGCCGCATGACAGAATCAGTCCCCCTGAGGTTTCAGCTAAAAAAGCAAAATGGAACAAACAGAACCAAGGCTGTAGCAGTACCTACAATTAGGATAATCAGCATCAATGAGGTGTCAAAATATCAGAATTAATGAGCCCAGGTCAGCCACCCAGGTAGTGGCCACCTAGTCCAAGCACACAAAAAGGGACTCGTGAGGGAGGCCTGTGGTCAGAGAAGAGATTCTGAAACTCTAAAGGGGGAAGACAGAAAGCAAGGTAATGAGCCACCCAAAAAGGCAAATTGTCCGTGTATGTGTTCAAATGGTTAACACTAGGTAACTGGGTTTTCGAAAACCAACACGTGTTCCTAATCTGGACTAGCCCGAAGAAAGCCTGGAAATTTACCACAGATGGCAAAAGAAAGGAAAAGGAAGAATCATTCCCTTGCCTCCTCCCACTTAGGCAACCCAGCCTGAAAACCCCACCCCACTGGGGTCCGTGGAAGGTTCCACGAAGCCCTGCTCTCAGTAGAGGACTAATTTAAGACATAATGGCTCCTAATGGCATACGTCTCACAATGCATACTCTTCACTGCAGTGGAGGCTGACCCTGATCCCTCATGTCCTGAGTTCCTCCAAGATGGATCCTAGGCACTCATGCACATTTTAGGTGCCATGTCCTACTACATCTGGGTTAATTTTAATATGAAAGGAATACTGTGCATTTCTTACCAGGTTTCTGGGGCAGGTTCTGCACAGTGGGCTTCTCCATTTCTTTCATTCTTTTTTTTTTTTTTTTTTTTTTTTGAGAAAGAGAGAGAGAGACCGGGCAGAGGGGTCAGGGGAAGGGAGAAAGGGAGAGAATCTTAAGCAGGCTCAACACCCAGGGTGGAGCCCTACGCAGGGCTCAATCTCTCAACCCTGAGATCATGACCTGAGCTGAAATCAAGAGTCAGACACTTAATGGACTGAGCCACCCAGGCACCCCTGGCTTCTCCATTTCTGTTGATATCACCACACATGGCAATTGGACAGAAACAGATTTAAAATATCAACCCTTTGGAAAGTAGCTGAATTTCAGTGGAAGTCTCTTGAAGCTGGGAAAGCTGGGGGAGTTGAAGGAATGCATGTCTAATGGTGGAAAGATAGGCAGCTGGGCTAATACTTTTGGAAAGAAGATTTGCCCTGTCCATTCCTCTCTACCTCTTGCAGTGATGTGGCTTCTGGGCAAACCCTGGTCCTAGACTATATTTCTAAAACTGTATATCTATTTCCCTCTTTCAAGCTCAGAAGTAAGCAATGAGTTGTTGTTCTTCATGCATGAGAAGAGAGAAGCCTTCCCCTAGACTTTCCCTGAACTTCTGTGGCCTGGCACCAAGACAGAGGCTGGCAGAGACTGCCTCAAGACCATCTCCTCACGACACAAACATCAGCAGCCATCTCCCCTGTATTGGTCTGAAGCTATCTGTCTGCCTCATGCCTCAACATGACCAGAACACACAATCAGCTAAAGGACTGGAGAGCTGGGGGCAGGACTCCTCTCTTAGAAGCATAGACTGCGGGGCACCTGGGTGGCTCAGACGGTTAAGCGTCTGCCTTCAGCTCAGGTCATGATCCCAGCGTCCTGGGATAGAGCCCCGCATCGGGGTCCCTGCTCAGCTGGAAGCCTGCTTCTCCCTCTCCTACTCCCCCTGCTTGTGTTCCCTCTCTGTCTCTATGTCAAATAAATAAAATTTAAAAAAAAAAAAAAGCATAGACTGCCCCTTATAACACAATGACTAGCAGGGCAGCTCTAAAGCCAACTTATCTGCCCATTCCCTCATTCTAGCATCTTCTTCCAATCAGGAGGACATCAAATTATACCTATCCATGCATCTTGCCATTACTTAATTTCCCTATTTGCTCCCTTTAAGATGGTAAAAATAATTTTTAAATTATTTTGTGGATGAGCCTACAATTTCTAGCTTAACCCTAAAGAATTGGTTATGCCATAAATAGATCCCCCAATAAGCAAACAAACAAGCAAACAAACCTCTCCTTTTAGAGTTGATTCACAGCAAAGAGTCTAAGGGAGGCTCTGTACCCCTCCTATCTTCACTGAACTATGGGCAGGAAAGACTTCGGCCCAGTGCCTGGCAGCAGAAATTAAATAAACATGGCCAGTTAACCCAAATAGGAACTCAAAGAATGGTGGCTTTTTTTTTTTTAAGATTTATTTATTTATTTGAGAAAGAACACGTGCATACATGAATAGGGGGAGGGGCAAAAGGAGAGAATCTCCAGCAGACTCCCTGCTGAGAGTGGAGCCCCACCTGGGGCTCAAGCCCATGCCCATGAGATCATGACCTGAGCCAAAACCAAGAGTCACATGCTTAACTGATTAAGCCACCCAGGTTCCTGATGGTGGCTTTTTAAGAGCTTAATTCCAACCACCAGAGTCATCTCCAGGTGCTGTTACAGGATCATCTGAGGGTCTTCCATGGTCAGGCTGTGACAATGCATCAATCTCAACCAAGCCCTGGTTCTGGTCCCTCTCCGAAAGGGGAGTTCACCAGGACGGCTGCTCCCTGGTCCCTGTGGGTCAGGTCCTAATCCATGTCAACCCTATTCCCCTGCAATGTCTTCTCTACTACCACAATAGCCTCTGGGGTCTCAGAATCAACTTTTAAAGAGGTCCATCATCCCTTTGCCTCTGGCATAAGAGATCCACCTCTAGAATATGCAAGGCCTATCAGAGGGTCCTCATATAGGAACTTTGGTCCTTCCTCCACATGAGGTGTTGCACACAGTTACTTGCTTAGTTTGGTTTGGGTTTATTTGTTCAGGCGTTTGAGGTTAAAAAGTATTTATTTGTTAAATGCAAACACTGAAATGTACTATAATTTTTCTAACTCTGTCTTGACTTTACTTCATTTTCCAATAGGTCATAATCCCCATAACTGGAAGTAACCCTGACCTCTTGATCTTCTAAAGAGCCCTTTTTTTTTTTAACAGAGCCACATCTGCCATGTTCGCAGAAGCATAGTACCTGGCTGGTAGCAGGTGATCAGTAAATATTCCTGATTCAACATCGCTCAGATGGCAATCAAGTCCCCATTAGTTCTGAGCTCAGTACCAACTAGTAAGTTCTTCCTTCATTAATTTACTCCAACAGTCTCAATCCTAAATGATCTCTCTTCTTCTCAGTGAAAAGCTGCTTTCACTCACCCTCCATGCTTATCCCCTAATCAATACACACCACTGGCATTCTCCTACCTTCCCCCGTGGTAGTCTTCTCCTCCGACCTTACAAAGGTACCATGGCAAAAAGGCAATTTTTCAAGCACCAGAGGGTGAAAAACATAAAAAGCTAACATAGCAGAATACAACCCACATTTAAGTACCGAACACTTCTCAGATACAAGATAAATTCAAAGACTATCCTTACACCTAAAGAAGAGGGGTTGCCTACAAATCCACAAATCCTTCCCAACTTACCGAGTGTGATCACTTGCCTCTAAAGATGACCATCATCAATTTCTCTCCCCTCTCCCCTCCCAGTCAGGAAGTGAAGTCTATACCTCTACTCCTCTCAGTCTGGGCAGCTCTGACCAATTGAATAAGGTAGAAATGACACCTCACCAGTCCTAGACATAGTCTTTCAAAGGACTGACAGTTTTTGCATTCCCCATCTCAGAGCCCCAAGCCACTGTTTAAAAAGACCAGGTTATGCTGCTGAGGAGAGAGGGGTCATATGGGGACATCACTAATGTGCCAGATAGGTGAGTCAAGAAACCACCTTGGATATCTTAGCTCCATCCATTCAAGTCATCCCATCTGAGGCCCTAGACATCCTGGAGCAGAGATGAGCTGTCCCTGCTGTGCCCCATCCAAATTTCTGCCCCTGAGACACATGGAAAATAAGAAAACAGAGGTGGCTGTAAGTCCTCAAGTTTTGAGATGGTTTGTTATGCAGCAATAGATAACCAGAATGCCAAGAAAGAATCCATGTCAGTGAAAGATTTCAATTTCAGAGTTAGGAGTTGCATTTGTATGCAAATAACAAAGACTAGGAAACACTGCTTTAAGCATATTAGGGCTTTATTTTCTCTCATAGAACAAGCGGGTACAGCCTCCCAGCATCACTTTGGCAGTTCAGAGCCCAGGTCTCTGCAAATCTCTGTTCTTTCCCTCATGCAACCAGGATGTCTGTTCTGGCTCCAGCTACCAGCATTCCAGGCATTAGGAAGGAAGGGATGGTGCCTTTATTAGAAAAGCAAAACTTACAATGAATCATGGAACACTACATCAAAAACTAATGATGTACTGTTTGGTGACTAACATAATTAAAAAAAAAAAAAAGCAAAATTTTTCTAGAACTCCCCCCACAGGGATCTCTGTTTCTATCTCATTGGCTAGAGCCATTCTGCATAGCCACCCCACACAAGGGAGACTGAGAAATACAGGTGTGTAACTGGCCATGGCCACCCCAAACAAGACTGGGGTTTGGTTAGTAAGGAAAAAGGAAAGAAGGACATTGGAGAGGCAACAAGATGTTTTTGCAACAGTCAATCAGGAAATCAGTTACATTAGCCGAAGTCCAGAAGCACAGCAGGCTTCTGGGTCAAGCCAGTGATGTCATCAAAGACCCAGGAACTTCCCATGTCTCCATTCTGCTATTCATAGCATTGGCCTCCACTTTGTGGGAAAGCTGACAAAAGTAATCAGGCTCCATGCCTCGTATCCAGCAAGAGAGTCTGGCTTCCGGTCCGTCTTTCTTAAGAGCAAGGAAATAAGGGGTCACTTTTAAGCATGGACATCAGTACACATTGAATACCTTTCCCTATTCCAGAGCCCACAGGAGTCTCACTGCCAACAAAGGCTTTCATTCACAAGGTTTGGTTAGGCTAAGAGTGAGGGCTCTGTAGTCAATCTGCCTGGGTTTATATCCCTATCACTTTTCTAGCTGTGTGTCCTTGAAAAGTTACTGAGCCTCTCTGAGCCTCAGTATCCTTATGTGCAGAAATGGGTTAACAGTATCTACTGGTATACGTTTAAAAGGAATAAATAATAAAATACATGTAAAGTACTTAGCATGGTGCCTAGAAACCAGCAAGTATTAAATATATGTTGGCGATTATGATTATGCAGAACAGTTTCACACAGGCCCTGTTTGAGTCTTGCAAACACAGAAATAAATGTAGGGCGCCTGGGTGGCTCAGTTGGTTAAGCGACTGCCTTCGGCTCAGGTCATGATCCTGGAGTCCCGGGATCGAGTCCCACATCGGGCTCCCTGCTCATTGGAGAGCCTGCTTCTGCCTCTCTCTGCCTGCCTCTCTGCCTACTTGTGCTTTCTCTCTGTGTGTCAAATAAATAAATAAAATCTTTAAAAAAAAAAAAAAAAGAAAGAAAGAAATGTAAATCAGTGATGCACCAACCCTCCCTTCTCCTTTCTTTGCAGTTTTAATGATATCAACTTTCACACCCTGGAAGACCAGAGATACTTATTTTTATAAGCCCCTCTTCAGAAATGACCTGTCCCATCCCTCATGCTACTTACGGGTGAACTTGAAATTCTAACCATCCATCTAACACACAGACTTATCTGAAAAGATATCTGCAAATTTACTACTAAACAATCCACAGAAGGACCCCATAATTAATCCAATTCAGTCATTATCACATCTCTACTAAACATATCATTAAATAGCTGAAACAGTGCTTTCAGGGTTGGGTTTTTTTTTTCACAATTTATTTCAACAAGAATCTAAGCACCTAATAACGAAATCAGATTGTCTATGCAGTGATTTCATTGTACCATAGTCAGCACTTACAATTACCCCATAAAAGTAAATCTACAATATTATTTCAGTTTGACTAAATAATAAAGACAGAGCATAAAACATGTTCTATAATAAAAACCAATTGCTAATGGTTATGAACAATAACAGTTGGCATTGGTACTTAATTTACTGGCTACCAGGCATCATGCTAAGTGCTTAAATGACATTACAGAGAGTTACTATTATTATCCCCATTTTATAGATGAGGAAACTGAGAACCTAAGAAGTTAGGTGACTTCATTTATGATCAGAGCTCCTAAGAAGCAGAATCAGGATTCAAAAATCCAGGTCTGTTCTGACTGCAGAGCACAAGTCCTTGAATAGCAAGCATACCAAACAATGCAATATCACCTCTATAGAGAAACAGGCAGATCCTAACAGCTCATATCTCCACAGAAAGCACAGTAGGTGCAGAAATCATAGGTCTTGGAGTAAAATCGGAATCTGGATTCACTCTGTCTTCATTAGTTGTATTAACTTTCTGAGCCTCAGTTTCCCCATCTCAAAGTCTGAGGCAAGGAGGGAACAGGTGCAAACATGCTCAAGTGGTCTAATGCCCCATACGACACGGGCCCTCAATAAGCCTTGGCTTCACTTTCCCTCATTTCCTTTCCTCTTCCTGTCTAATCCTCATACTATCCTTTGAGGAAAAGCAATAATAAGCAAGAGTTATCACTGTCACTTTCATCTTCATCACATTCTAAAAATACAGAGTACTCGAAATTTTGTTGAATTAATGACCATCGATAGATAGTTCATGTTTATACAAATCAACATATTTCTTCTAAACAATGCCTTAATAAGAACTCTCATTTTAATTATTCGATAATTACATCCAACATCAGACTCACTCCTGCCTAGCATCTGTGGTGCCTCCACTTAGGGTTACATTGGTCCCTGAGAAGGCTCAGTCCCCTTCTGGCCATACACCTGTGAGACTGGAACCAGGGAGGAGTCCTCCTGGGAGGTCAGTGGCTGGGAGGGGCCTGGGAATAAGAATGGGAAATGTAATCACCCTTCTCAGGAACAAGCCAATTGGAGTGGACAATTTGTCGCTCTGAGCCATCCAGCACCTTTGAACACCTCTTCAGTATCTGAAGAACTCCCCACCTTATGAATTCTCATCTCCCATTGTAGAAGTCAAGTACTTCCTGAGTCAGATTATTAGCAAAACGGCCACGATAATCCTCATATGTCCGTTTGCCCTTCTCTTTGCCTTGTGATATTGCTGCTCCTTTTGTCAGGAAACAGTATGTATTTCTGCACCACTTGAGCCTGGGCATAAGTGATATTTTGGCACTTTGGAACCTATGTCTCAAGAGAACTTGTGACTTCCATTGTCACCCTCTTGAGCTCATGCTGTCCTGTGAAGAATCCTAGGCTAGTCTCCCTGAAGATGAATGACCGAGCAGAAGAAAGCAGCACTCATCCAGCAACAATAACCGCTAGTAAAGTGAGGCCATTGTAGACCATTGAGGCCCAGTTGAGCAGACAGATGGAACAGCCACAGGAGTGACCACAGTAAAAAAAAAAAAAAAAAAAAAAAAAAAGTCGTCTAGCTAAACACAGCCCAATCTGCTAGTTATGTAATCATGAGCAAATAAAATAGCTGTTTTAAGCTATTAAGTTTTGAGGTAGTTGGTTACACAATAAAAATAACTGAAACACTTACTTTCCAACATTCCTTATAGCTAGAAGGAAAACATGGAATCTAGGGTCCACCAATGAGAGACACACACTCATCCCAGGCTTTGATCAGGAGTTAGTGGCTTGAAGAAGCATTCTGTCAAGAGTAGAGGTAACAACGTCTGGCTTCCAAGGGACAATGGCAGAGCTTCTAGCGGTAATGTCCAGTGCCAAGATCAATAGCGACTTGTCTGTGGCCCAATGAAGGATGACTTGAGGCATCATTTCTAGCTATTTGGTCTCCCAGCCTGGTTTTCTGGCTCTCCTAGGGACTCCCTGAGCTTCCTGTTTGGTTTGAGTCCTCTCAAAAGCAGAGCCTAAGGCAAAGACATGGGTGCAAGTAGCTTATTGGGGAGATGATCCCAGAATCAGGAGTGAACAAGAGGGGAGAGTAAGAGAAGGAGGAAAAGTCAGTAAGTATGAGTAACTGGGGCTCAGTCCTACTGGGGACCCACTGAGGAATCATGCAGAATGCACTGCAGAATTGTCTCTCTCTCCAAAGGATGAATGTCTGAAGCATCTATTCTCTGGCTTCCAGCCCCCATTGGTTGAGTTTGCACCTGGAAGCACTGACTCCCCCATATAACCAGGCTGCCCTGTGTAAGAGCTGGGCAAATTTCAGGGCTTCAGGGGAAGCCCTGAACCAGAAAAGAGGATAAAGACAAAGGATACTTGAGGTGGGATGCACCCTGTGCTCAGTGCAACTGACCGACATAGCTATAACTGAAATCAGAAGTAGACCAAGGAGATGAGACATGAGCCCAGGAAGAATTTGCTATGCTACCTAATCAGCATCCAGCCAGATGCTGGTAAATGTTTAAAAACTGGCTCTCCAGAGGAAAGATGGGGCAGGCGGCTCTGGACTATATTGTTTGCCAGTTTCCCTGGTGCCAATTTCCATGGTGTAAATACTCCTACCACGTCTGATTTCATGCTACCAATGTGACATCAACCAGTTCACAAGACTTAACTGGCTCGCAGGAACCATTACGAGCTGGGTCCATCTCACCACAGCTTAAGATCTCTTAAAAAATTCCTTTTATGCTTAAGCTAATTTTAATGTTTTCAACTAAAAACCTGAGCAACTAAAATCAATGACACGAGGGAAGGTTTCACAGGTTGGGAATGGGGGTTTGGGCAAAGACCAACAGTCTGCCATCCTAGGTATGCCTCTGGGCTCTCCAACCAAAATGGCACAAAGCCTTCCCCAGTGGCTCAGGTGATAATTCTTGATCCTTCAACTAAGCAGTGGAGATCGCTCAGGACTGTCATTTCAGTCTGAGCAAGAAATTTGGAGGAAAGGGCTGGGCAAACATTAATAGAAACTCTTTTAAAGAGAAACTCTGTTCAATGTCAGGAAATTCTTCTTTCCCAGAAAATCAAATCCCCCATGTAGTAGTTAACTGTTTTTCCACCAGTTTTATTCTTACTGGAGACAAAACAATTATCCCCAACCTTCTGTGGAGTGGTCTTTCACATACTTGAAGCCTTTTCCTCTCCAGAGGAAATAGTCCAAGTTAGGTTGGCCTTTTGTCAGAAATTCAATTTTCATGCTTTAACCTTCTCTGGGGGTTTCTTTCTAACCTCGTCCAAGCTCTGCATGGCCTTATTAGCTATAGAACCCAGACCTGGAGCCAGACTTCTTGCTGAGCTTTTCGGAGAAAATAAGGAAGAAACGGGCCTCTTAGGGTCCACGCATCCCATGGTTATTTATAGATTCCACATCATCGGGTGTTTTCCAATTCAACAAACAGCTGAAATGGGGCAAGGGGACAACTGGGGGAATTGAAGCAGTCACCTTTGTGATTGTGATGGCCTCCCCTTTACAGGTGGAACAGAAGGCCTCCTGACCAGAAATGACAGCCTGGTCATTTCTTATAGCTACCCAGTAGAAGCTCTTGCTGTCACAGTCTGCCCTACCACCATGAGGCCTGCCCTGGAGCCTACTTGCATCAAGCACCAGGACACTGGAACATTTTTAAAGTTCCAAAAGGCACACCGAGGTAAGAGAATTTAGTAAATCTTAGAATAGAAACTAAACTCAAGAACAGGTCATAAAAATCTAAGGCATTTTTGCCTATCTCACTAATTCTCCCTCACTAATTCTTGAATGCCCAAATTCAAACCCAAAAGATGGCTTAAAACAGTGCTATCCAATGGAAATATAATACAGCCCACAAACATGAGTCACAGGTGTAATTTTACATCCTCTAGTAAACATAGTTTTGCAAAAGGGGAAGTAGGTGAAATTAATTTTAGTAACATATTTAGCCCAATATGTGCAAAATACCATCATTTCAACATGTAATCAATATTTTAAAATTCCTAATGAGATATTGTACATTCCTTTTTCATACTATGTCTACAAATTCTGGTGTATATTTATACTTAAAACACATCTCAATTCAGACTAGCCATAGTTCAAGCCTGAGTGGCCACCATATTAGTTAGCATAAGTTTAAATTATTGATTCCCCAAGTGTGGTCCCCAGACCAGCAGCATCAGCATCACCTGGCAACTTGGTAGAAATGCAAAATTTCAGGCCCAGACCAGAACTACCGAGTCAGAAACTTCGGGCACAGACCAGTAATTTGTGTTTTAACAAGCCCTCCACGTGAGTCTCATGAATTTGAAAACCACTATCCACATACTGCGAAATCAGAAATGCTTAATCTGGTTTGAATTCATACTATCACTAATGTCTAATGGGGGATATGAGTCTTTAAGAAACTAACTCTCCCCGTTTTCCTGTTGCTAAGGAGCCTAAAATAGCACATTTGGTTCCCATGAGATATATTTTTAATTTTTATTTTTGTGCCAATTAAACAAGTTTTCCATTGGCAATGTCCTATTTTTCAAATGATCCTTCCTTCCTCTTTGTCCTTGGATTTGGTTCCTTCATCTTCTTGGCTCTTTACAGTGACCACAAGTACACTCACCTTTTCACGTATTTCAACGGTTGCCAGATTTAGCAAATAAAAATACAGGACATCTAGATAAATTCGAATCTCAGATAAACAATGATGTTTTAGTATAAGTACACCCCATGCAACATTTCCCGGAAATTGCAAGAGATATACTTATGCTAGAAATTATTCATTGTTAATTTGAAATTCAAATTTAACCAGGCTTCTTGTATTTCCTCTGGCCAATCTATTCATATCCCCCTACGTCCTTCTCACTCCAAATTCCTCCAGTGACCAGACCGTGAAGTCTCCCGAGTCAGCGAGGGAGGGCCTACAGAAGAGCAGCACTGACTCTGAGAACTGCAGGCCTGTGTCTCACTTCCCAACAAAAAATCATTCTGGATAAAACCCGCTGCCCAAATGTATTCTTTGGCTTTTCAAGGATGGGTCCTCTGGCTTCTAGTGAATGCCAGCTGCCTCTCAGGATCAAGCTCTCATTTAAAAAAAAAAATCAAATCAAACAAAGAGTGCACTGTCAATCAATCAGAGCTGCACAAATGCACCCACTTAGCTCACAACTCAAAATGGGCCTCCAGATTTGTGCTATTGAAAAGGAAATTGGCCTTGCTTGCTTCGAAAGAGCCCCAGAGTGGGGAAATTAATACAGAAGACGCCAACTCATAATGAAATCTGGCAAAGGCAGTGGGTTGTGTGGCATCATCCAATTACAGCAAACATAGACACTGCCCAGGGGGAGAAGCAGGTCTGGACACCAAGCAAAATTAGGACCCTATGCTGTCTTTACCAGCAGAGAGAGGAAATTTGTTAGAATGTTTCAAAAAAAATTAGAAAGTTTGGTAAATGCAAACGGCCCAACAAATGCATGGGATCACTACTCCACACAGCTCCACAAAAAAAATGTTCTCAATACAAACCAGACTCTGAGCTCCTCCTGTGGACAAAGCCCCTAGAAACCAGATCTTGGCTTTCTTATCACCTCTTCCCTGAGCCCACCACAATCCACCTATGAACCCACATCTTTAGTGAATGTGTGTGTGCCTAGAGATGGTGTTCTTTCCCCTCCACAGCCAGGTAGACTCGAGGAGCCCTAGCCACCAGAATGGAGCCAGGAACAACACCCCAAAGGCCTCAAATTCGTCTTGTAAACCAGGATGACACCAAGACCCTTGGTAGGAACCTCAAAGTATGCATGAAGGAAACAGGGAAGCAAGACAGGGAGACCAGAGAGAGAAGCGACTCCAAACCATGCTCAGCCAAGGTCAATCCATTGATCTGAAAACCCCTAGTTGATGGTGAAAGCAAAGAGATACTGTCCCCCATGTTTGGACCCCACATGGGTTCATAATCAGGTAGCATTATCTTATTTCCCTCTGCAATCTCTTCCACACTTGGGGGAGCATAATAGAGGGCTGCAAACGAACAAAAAGGGCTATGAAACCTGACTGTCTTCTATTCATGATTTCATCTTGGAGTTATCTTTAAGGTGAAGAGCATGATTTCACGGTGCCTGGCTGGCTCAGTCAGAAAAGCATGTGACTCTTGATCTCGGGGTAGTGAGTTCAAACTCCACATTGGGTGTAGAGATTACTTAAATAAATAAACTTTTAAAAAAAGTGAACAGTGTGATTTCCAACCTAATATTAACAGAAAAGTGATTGTATGCCTTTGTCCTGTTAAAGATAGAACAGTTCGTTTGATTTTTAAAAGAAAAACACAGTAATGTCCAAATAAGGGTTAAATACCAAATGAATAAAATGAGAAGTTTATACCATCAAGTCACCTGATTTCCAGAGGCTAACAGAAAATAAAATAAAAATATAGCAGATATGGGTCTCGTATAGATGATGTAACAGGAAAGAAGAAAACTGTTATTTTTATAAGCATAATGCATTTTGAGCCAGGAAACTGAGGAGGAAGACAGAATTTCTCCTTGAGAAAAACCTTTTCTTTTGGTTAGAAGAACATATCAAAATATTTGATTATGGAAGATGGGACCCCTGGTCATCTTCTAGACAGAAGAAGGTAGACTGTTCTAGCTAAATAACAGGATTTGGGGAGTTTATGGGTGGCTGCTTACTAGTAACTTAAGGAAGAGATTTGGGGAACATAAAAAGGAGAACAAAGTTTCACAAGGATGGGGCCACCTGACATGAGCAAGTCTGGGGACCTAAGAAGGAAGGTTAGAGAGAAATTCCCATGATGGAAAGGGCCAGGAAATTTGGGAGCAGGGGTGCACAACATTCAATAACACCTCTGTAGTTCTGCAACATGATCCCAAACATTGGGTAACATCTGCTGTATGCAAGAGCTTTGGGTTGAAGGAAATTTGTGGGGGCTGCACGCTATGTTCAAAATGATGTAGGGCAGATAAAAGAGATACAGGAAGCAAGACTTGCATGAGAGCAAGAATTTCAGCAGGAACAGGAAATCAGCATGAGAGGCAACCACAAGACTATAAGCCCTCGGGGAATTTGCAGAACCACTGGGTAGAGGGCCAGACTTCCAGCAGGACCTCTGATGGAGGTTTGAAATAAGGTTTATTCTATTTTAGATCAAGCTAACCCCAAGAACTAAGATAAATGATTTATACCTCCAGAATTAAAACAACTAAATACTGGGAAGGAAGGAAGGAAGGAAGGAAGGAAGGAAGGAAGGAAGGAAGGAAGGAAGGAAGGAAGGAAGGAAGGAAGGGAGGGAGGAAGGGAGGAAGGAAGGAGGAAGGGAGGAAGGAAGGAGGGACGAAGGGAGGGAAGGAAAGGGAGAGGGGGGAGGATAAGGGAGGGGAGGGGGGACAGGAGGGAGGGAAGAACAAGATAACAAAGAAAAAGAGAAGTCTGATAACTAAACACTTTATCTGGCATTGGGTTAGTCCTGAAGGATATACATAATTTAGACATCATGGATAGAACAAGTAAAACTGGTACTGATGAAGGGAGAAAGTAAAATGTAAAATAAAGCAGGTGAAATCAATACAAGTAAACTTTGTTAATCACCATGTACAAAGGCAGTATGTTTTCAACAAGTTAAGAAGGGGCTCTCAAGTCAGACTGCCAGGTTCAATCAATTCCCAGCCCCACCACTTCCCAATTAAGTGATCTTAGCAATTAAACTAGCCCTCTCTGAGCACTGTCCTCACCTGGAAAAGGAAGATAATACTACTTTCCTTACAAAATGGTGAGGAATAATTGAAATAATAATGTATGCCTATTAGAGTGCCACTCCAGACCAACATTCCCACTAAGATTAATCAGAAAAACTGAACAATTCCTTTTTACATGAGGAGTAAGACCCCACAGGTCTTTGGGGTCTCCTCCTGAACTCAGACCCAATGTCTCCCCTCCGCAGCTCTTCCTTGAGTTCAGCCACTAGGCTGAATAAAATAAATCAGTGCCTTCCCTACCTTCCCTATGTGAAAGTCTGACACGGCTTTAACCTCCTTTCCATAATTCCACTGCAAGAGAAATATGTGTGCAGCTTGTCTCTAGATGTCATGGTTTTGTTTTTGTTTTTTTTTTTCTTTATAAGAACTCTATTCTGCTTGAAACCTGTTTATTTATAGCCAAAGAGTACTTTTTAGTAATAAGGGCCCTGGCAGGTTAATGGTGTTTAAAAAAAAAAAAAAAAGTCAAGGTCAAGGAAAGAAAGACAAAAAAATAGGTAGGGAAGGGGGGTTAGGAGAGGTGAAGGGAGAGAGATGAAGTATGAAAGAGAGGAGAAAAAGTAAAAAGGAGTAGAGCAAAGAAAGAAGATGAACCCTTGGGCAGCTGCCTGAGGGTCAGTGCCAACCACCAGTCCAGGAAAAGAGATAAGGACACACCTACTCAAGGACATGGTACAGAAGACACCAGGTGCATCAACATGACTTTGTGATTTGGTCTAAATTCTTGTGAATACCCAGATCCTCAAACAACCCATGTTCATCTGCCAATATAACAAATGCACATGGAGTATTTAGTATTAACAGTGCCACTCAAAAGGAAAACCCAGGGTTTTCTGAACTTGTTTTCACATCCAGCATCTTTAGTTTTTAACCAGGGATATAAAACCGAGGTTCTGGCAGATTTCATTCATCCTCACAATGACCCCTGGAGAAATATGAAACTCGTGTAATTGTTCACATTTTCTGGTCTCACACTGAAACTTGTATGGAAAATAAGAGGGCTGTCCAATAAACGTGACCCCAAATGTAGAGTGTATCACTTTAACCACAAGATAACCCTGTTTATCATAGTGTGTGGTTAGAGGGAAAATTTGTGTGTTTGTGTGTGTGTGTCTTAAAAAACTGAATGATTTTACATAAACCTTCTGATCTGTTCCCTATGATTTCTCCAGAGCTCCAAGCAGGATATCAAGGTGATTCACTGGATAAATGACTTTCTGATCTCTACAGCTAAAGTGATCTGGTTTAGTCTAGGGAAAAGTAGGAATTTGCAGTGGCAGTGCTCCAACCCCGAAACCTGGGGACCTGAAAATAAGAATTTTAAGCTCAGAAGCTACAGTGAGGAGTGAAGTCACAGCTGGTTCCCTCAAGGCTTGATAAGATCAAGGGAAGAGGTGTAAAGCGTGGAAGTCCCATTCCCAGTGCCACTCTTTTCAACAAGCAAGGTCTAATTAAGGAGACTTTCCACCTGTTCATCTGTTTGTCCATGAGTTTGGTGCCTACTGCTATTAACTTCTGTTAAAAACCCATGGGCTTACATTGGGCTCTGTTGTTCCTCATGAAAATAGAGAATATGCAAGAGGGAAAACATACAAGGACAAAAGGGTTATCTTTTTAAAGGATAAGCTCCTTGTGGAAGAAGGATATTCCATGGTCTCGGTGACCACTTAGGA
Organism: Mirounga leonina; assembly: GCF_011800145.1. NCBI lineage: Eukaryota > Metazoa > Chordata > Mammalia > Carnivora > Phocidae > Mirounga > Mirounga leonina. Next base: position 17,303,400 of record NW_023270377.1, read on the forward strand.
ATGCTTGCTTAACAGTGTGTTTTGTTCCTGGTTCTCAATCTATGGAGAGGAACGTGATCAAGTATTTGTCACAAAGCACTCCTCCGGACATCTGGGGAGGCTGTAAAACCTAAGACATAGTATCCCTCCTCAAAGACTGTAAAGTCAAGTTGGGAAGGCAAGAAATAAAGATATGGAAAGGTAATTAAATAACAACACAGGTTAATTAATAAGACAACAACAAAGGACAAGTCATGAAGCAATGCATTTTTAATTTCCATATGAATTGCACAGCGAATAAATACCTCAAGAGTACATAGAGATTACTTCAAGCTGTGGTGGAAATGAAAACTTTCATGAAGGAGGTAGGACTCAAGCTGGGCCTTAAAATTTGCATCAGATTTGGATAATAACAGAGCTTATGAGGTGTACGTGCTATGTGATTCAAATACAGTGGCTCATTTAATAGTCTCCTAACCATGATAGGGTTGATATCCTTGTCCCCATTTTGCAGAAGAGGAAAGTAAGGCTCACTAAGGTTATATAACGTCACCCAGCCCAATCCAAACCCAAGTCTCACTCCGAAACTCACATTTCCAGAACACATTGCATGGCTATTTGATACCTTGAAAATATTTAAGCAAAATTCAGAGATGGAAATGCATAATGGCCAGGGTGCACTGAATATACTGGTCTAACACAGTGAGAAGTCCGTTGGAACCCTCAAGATCAAGATTCCTGGAAAACAGTGACAGAGCTGAACAGGTAGGTTGAGTGAGATTTACCTACACTCACCAAATTGTAAACAGTGGTTATTATCATGGAAGCAAATTATGAAGAACTGAACTGTTTAACTCAGAATATTTCTACTTCTTGTTCTCTATGTGATTCTACAATACTGAATTCCTTTTAAGAAAAATGCCAGACCTCCGAAACTTTTCATTCTGAACCTAGGATAATCTACATATGATTTTGCATAAGTTTGCATATCAAGTTCAAGAACTCCTCCTCCCCTTGGCTACATGATGTTAATTAATTGACTACTGCAACCTCCAGCAGTTTCCCCCTCTGCTGCCTCCTCTGCTTGCTGCCCACCAAGGTGCAGGTGTTTTACTCCAGGGAGAATCCGGGGCCATTCTTGCAGAAAACAGTTGGCGTGGCTGTTTATCAGCCCCAGCTCTGAGGCTCTGGAAGAGAGAATCTGCCTCACCTTGTTGGGAAGAATGACAGTGAGCACTTGCCCCCGTGATCCCTGCCTGCCCTCCCTGCAGCTCAGAGGCAGAGAGGAGGTGTCCAGAAGCCCTTGGTCTTTAAATAACAACCTGGGAGAGGAAGAGGTTGGGGGAGAAGAGTCAGCCTCAGATTACCTGCAGAGAATAAAGAAGAGCTAAAGACAGAAAAGAAAATAAGAAAACCACAGTCAGATGGGGTCTTCGTGAGATTTCAACTTTTCCTCCTCTTTTGTCTTCAGGCAGTAGAAAATTACGGAACTCAGAGTCCCACAATATCATGATAAATGGATAACACCCCCTACCTGAAAGGGGACAACAAGCTCCCCTCACTACAGTTCAGGAGAACAGTCACCAAGGCCTTCAAGACAGCCACGGTCTCCTTCTGAATGCCTTGGCTGAAGTCTCTCTTACAAGCTATAGGAAACACCACCTAATTCCCTCCTCTTACCTGCTGCAGAAGAGGAAAAACTAATTTCCCTCTACCATTCTAGGTTCTTGGCTGAGAACCCCACCCCATATTAGAAAGACAGATTAATAGGAGAAAAACAAATAGAAGTTTGATACCCAGGGAAACTGAATAACTCCCTAAAATGGCCCAAGTTACCACATTAAATACCATCTCCAGCTAAAAACAAAAGAGGGTGTTGGGGGGCAGGTTGGGGAGCCAGTTATAGGAGGTTATCAGGCAAAACACAGTCAACAAGGGTAGAGTTGTTATTTATGTCATTCATTGCCTTTTCTGTTGATTAGAGTTTTTAGAGATTTGGTCATCCTCCTCTTCCAGGTACAGCAAGGGAAATGGTAAATGTAAATGTCTTAAAAAAAAAAGATTTATTTATTTTAGAGAAGTGGGGAGGAGCAGAGGGAAAGGAGAGAATCTCAAGTAGACCCCACTGAGCACAGAGCCTGATGCAGGGCTCAATCCCACAACTCATGAGATCACAACCTGAGCCAAACCAAGAGCTCGTCACTCAACCAACTGAGCCAGCCAGGCGCCCCAAATGTAAATGTCTTATAATAAATTTCCCTCATAAATGTGTCTCTTATAAAAGGGTATCTTCTCCCCTTTTCAGAGCTTCTCCTGTGCCTGCTGTTTCTTAAAAATAACCAACTCCAGATCATCCTTATGCTAAAGAGGCATATTTGGGGTAACATATTCTGCTCCCCTTCACTGCCCACCACCTAGATCCAACCATCTGCACAACCCAATGTGGCAGTCAGGTCCCTGTTTTTCAGAATCAGCAAAAGCCCGGATTCTCAGTTCCTGGAAAGCCGGGCATGAGTCCCCCTCTAAGCCCTTTTAGCACCTAAAACACCTCCCCACTCAGCTTTTCTTTGGAGATGTGAGAATGACTTCAAAGTGTTATCTCTCCTTGAGCTCAGAAAATGGAATGCTCAGAAGAGTGAAATAATTTTAGCAAATAGTGAATTTTAGCAAATAGTGAATTTTAGCAAATAGGGGGGTGGCAATGCAGGGGACAGAAGGACCTTCTTTTTGCCCCCCAAATCATATCACACTTGTGAGTCACCATAAGGCTGATCTTGAAGGCAAGCCAGCTTTAATTATTTTAAGATATTCTGAAAGAAAAAAAAAAAAGTTTGCTCGAAAATCTACAGCCCTGAGTCATAAAGGATTAGTAGAAGAATGATTGAAACCAATATTTCTGAGGAATCAGATTTAAGTACTTGTCTTTTGACAAGTCTGTGTCAGTGAATAATGCTTGGTTTTGGGTCCCTCCCATGAGAATTAAACTATATCCATGGTGTCAGGCAAAGAGCCAACAGTATGACCATTGTTTTTAAAATACTGAAGAACTTGCAAAGCCAAAAGAGAACAACTATAAAAATACACTTTCTTCTTAAAAATAAATAAGCTCAATTATTTGCAAACCATTACCATTTATTGCCTAATTAATATACAAAACAATAATCATGCATATTGCCAGATTAACTTTTAACATTATTTATTACAACCCTGAAACATTTATGTAAATGTATTCTTAGTCTTTCTCTCCCATTCCACAAAAGCATATTCTAACCTCCCTGACTCAGTTTCTTCTCCTCTCTTTTTGAGAAGGGCTCTACCATTGCCAGGTTTGTTCTGTGGAGCTTTTGTGAAGACTTGGGGGCAGGGGGACAGACAGAAAAGGGTAGAAAGAACAAACACACAATTAAGTCTAGACCTGAGGGGAGTGAGTTCTCAGAAAGTTTAGAGGCAAATCCAGGGAATGTGAGAGCATTAACCAAATAGAAAAGGTAATTTTTTTAATTATTACTGGGGACTTTGCATCCAAGTCACGATGTTTGAAAAATTACAAGAACCAGAGATATTATAAAATTGTCTTTTGGTTCCTGGGCTATTTCTTTGACTGTAACTTTGAGAGTGCATCCCATGTGGTCACAGCTTCAATAGGGTTGCATGGGCTAATCCTTCTTAGCTTGTACTTAAAACTTAAAAAGCAACTGGAAGGGAAATTGCTCAATAATTGCAAACTCTACCCCTCACCACCTCCATCAGCCAAAAGCCTTACCATGCTGGTATGTTCTTCCTTATATAGACATTGAGTTGAGTATTGTGTTTGCATATACAACTAGTTAAAGCTGTTTCATGAGACCAAACAAGTTAATGGCAATAGATCAATGCTCCCAGGGTGATTTCGGTTTTCAGCTTCCCTCCCAAAGGGGTTATGAAGATTAAGTGAAATAACACAGAGTGCTTATAAACTGCAAAGAACCATATGAATGTGACATCTCTGCTAGTGATCTTGGACAGCAAACTCTGCAAAAGATGCAGAGGTTTGAAGCATCATAATTGCTGAATTGATCATTCAGACTTCTATCAGAACTTCAAGAAAATGAAAGCAAATCTATCCTGCGTAGATAAACATCTGGGGTCCCATTTCTTTACAATATGGGAGGAAATCTGACTTAAGCCCCATCCTACATATCAAATGATTTTTAATTGATCCCCAGGGGTCTTAGATGGTCTCCCTCATTCAGATTTCCTGTTCCTGGTGATCTCACAAATTGTCACATATCCCCTTCTGTGGTCACTCTTTCTGTCCTGTTCCAAGCTGAATATGAGGTGCAGCTTTTTTTCTGTTAAATCTCCAAAGCCCCACCCACACTAAAGTTGTTGCATATTGCAGATAGACTTTTTTAGTAAAGGTAGGGAATTCCAGAAGGAATTCTATCATAGAACCACAAACAACTTAAAAGCCAGAGCTCCTGGGCCATTTCCACCAGAGTCTCCCTCACCAGACAACTGTCTTCTGCAGCGTCCCCCTCCCCATCCAGTGGCTTCTGTCTCTGCATCACTCCCTCCTCCCATTCACTTTTCTGTGTTCTCTCCCCTTTATTATATAGTCATTCCGACCTCTCTTTGCCTCACTCCTTTTCAAATCAACCTCTGGAGGAGGAGGTAAGGCTTCATCTTTCACACCAAAGAGGCCATTAAGGTACTTAGCTAAACAAAGAGCCATCTCCCCAAATGTGAAATATGCCACTAGCCTAGTAAGGCAAACGGTATACACCTGCAGTCAGTTCTTTTTCTCAGTAGAGATGTTCTTTCTTCCTGCTCTGCGTGCATGCACTGATGAAGGAAAGGGAGGGGCTTAAGGAGATTTTCTTGAATTACCCAGACTATGCCCTGCCCTTAGTGCTTGATTTTATGTGGCTAGAGAAAGCCAGAGTGTGCTTAAGTTTTCCTGCTGTTTTTCATGTCTGTGTAATGAAGGAACAGCTGATCCCTGTTTTTAAAAAATCTAGCAAAGTAGCCAATAGCTTAAATGTGCAAATCAAAGTTATTACACTGGACCAAATTGGGCCACTGGCCAATCAAATGGCTCTGTAGAGGCATATTTATACTCCTATTAGATCCCCGGGCTGAGAAAACAGCTGGAGGAGCATAAATGAGCATCAGCCACAAAAATCCAGCTGAACCTGTTTCTTGACAATTCATGAAAAAGACTTAGAACATAATGGTTCTTGCTTTGGATTTTCTAGTGATTACAGAGAATCTTGGTGAGGGGGAAGAGTGACGGCAGATCTGAGTTCAAATCTGCACACTGCCTCTTCCTAGCATTGACATTTTGGATACTTCATCTGGAAACTACCTTAAATCATTTCTGGAGCAAAATTAATATGGATCCATGGATGGATGGATAGATGGATGGACGGATGGACGGGCATTCATCTGTGAAAGGGAGACAATACTGTCCACCCAGCCTGTTTTTCAGGGGTTAGTGAACACTTTGCTACTATTGTGGACTTTTTTTCCTTCTTCTTCTACAGCCAGAAGAGACACTACTATTAATTTTTTCTGGAAATGCAGATACCAGTGAATTTCTAAAGGGCCACTACCAAAGGAAGTTCTGTAGTTACAGAGGACACATCTTGGGAGCAAGGCAGAAGACAATAAACAAGCTTCCCCCCACCCACCCACTTCCCCTGCTAGTTCCCATCCCTTCCAATCTCCCCTGCAATACTCCACATTTGCCATCTATCATTTCCCACCCTATCCTTTTTTATCCTAAAGCAGTACTTGTTAAAGGCTCTGTGACCACTCCAGCTATTTCCTTTGAGGATGATAATGCTGCAGCAGAAGCTTCATTATTATGCTAATCGAGCTTGGTCTGAGCTGCTTTCATAACTGCCACATTAAAGCAGCCCATGAAGGAGAGACCTCCAGAGCCATTTGCAAGGCACTGGGTGAATATTAACAAAGGATGAGTCCAGAGGAGTTGTTTTTGAACCCCAGCCATCAGGTAAAGGGGCCCAGCTTTCACTACCATAAATAAATAAATAAGTGAACAACCAAACAAACAAGCAGACTATAAAACACAAATGAGAGAGAGCAAAGCTTCGGAGGAAGGAAAAAAGGAGACTACTGCACACCTCAAATGTCGTCCACTGCATGGTGTGCATTGCTCTTTCAAGGAGAGCATGATTATCCGTATTTTAGAGATGAAGGAACTAGTCATCATAATTGTGAAAAGATTTACCCTGGACCCTACAGGTCCTCAGTGACAAGGCTTTGCTCCCCTTCTGCATGGAAGCCAGCCAGTGACAAAACTGGGGAAGCCAAGTTAGGTCAAACTGCTAAAGGTAAGAAACGAGAAGATGATAGATCCAAATCAAGTTGGATATCTTCAAGATTTGGACCCCAGGAAAAGAAGTGCATAGCTGTACATCCTGATGAAAAGATATTACCAACAACCTCTCTGCTTACTTGGCTACTTTTCAGTGGCATCTTTTGGAAAAGGGAAGAAGGGATAAGGCCTATAAGTCCCAGAGGCACTTCTGGACCACTGGGTGGACATGGGAGAGGAAAGGCCCCTGTACCGGCAGCATCAGGGTTTGGGAGAGGAGTCTCCCTTCCTTCCTGGCTGTAAATCAGGAAGCTGGGCTAGAGGAGGAGGTCTGTGCTGCTCCCCTCCCTATACTCCAGTTTCCCACCATGGAAGCCCACGTCAATAACTCATATATCCTGTAGGATTTCCACTCCTCTCTACTCCTAGCCCAAAGAAGAAGAAATCCTGAAAACAGCATCGCTGGCTGCTACTCTCATGAAGTAGCCGTGACTACATGTTCTGTATCTTTCTCACTAAGTCTGTGGCCCCTAAATCTTTTAGTCACATGGGAACACTCCTCATTTATATAGGTGCTCAGCTTAATTCTTCCAACTAGAGAAATAATGACTCATATGTTGCAGGCTACCCAACAGTATTCCCAACCTCTTCCTTCCTGGCTGGCAGATATCTGCAAATTCTCCAGATATTTTCAGCAACCCTCCCTTTCTCCCCTTTGTCTTTGGCCAAGGACACTCCACTCCCATCCAGGAGTAAAGGTTAAATGTTGATTAGTTTAAGCCAATCATGTTGATCCTTTTCACGTGCCAGTAATAGATTTAGACCCAAGCACAGGATGTAACCCTGGCCCATAAGACATAAGGACAACACTCTCATGGGTCATTGGGGAAGTTTCCAGTGTTCTAAAAAAGGGACACAAACCGGAGACTTTTCCCTCTTCCTGCATTTGAATGTGGCAGTGCTTTGAGCTGTGACAGCCATAGTGAAACCAAGCATATCCATAAAGCCAAGAGAATCATGGAGAGACCAACATCCCTGAGCTGGCAAATCCAACTCTGGAACCACCTACTACTGGTCTTCTTGTTACATAAGATAATGAAATTTCTCTTATTGTTTAGATCATTTTTATTTGGATGTCCTTATACTTGCAAACAAAAATTGTCCTAATATATCCCCTGTTCCACTGGAACAGAATCCCAACTTTGTTTGAATAACCTGTACCCCTACAAAGACTATGTGATTAGCTAAATTAATGGTGGTAGTCACATTTCCTTACCTGGAATTGGTTTAGGGTGCAAATGTGACCCAAATCTGCCAATCAAGTTGAGGAAAGGTCTTCTGGGAGCTTCTAGGAAAGGTTTCTTGCTTTAGGAAAAAAAAAAACACACACAAGAAAGAGAGATTTTTCTTACCCTGCTGGATATCCTCATGTTTGGTTGTTCCATTCATGGAGTTACAGCAGTCATCCTGCAATCATGGTGTGAGGACAAGTTAATGGGTTGAGAGTGGTGAATCCTTATTATTAAAAGAATTTCAAGTTGGGTCCTCTTTTATGTGGCCATGCAATGAAGAGCTTTAGCTTTGCAGTTTAAGAACAGATTACTTATGGTTATCTAGCCAGTCACTTGCCTTACAAATACTCTCTTGAGTGGAGAAGAAGGGATGGTATAGCAGCTAGATAAAAGGAATTTGTACACACTGGTATCCTGTCCTATATAGGCCACAGGAGTAGTGAGTTAGGGATGTACCATTAATATTTGTGGCAACTACAGGTTACTGTGGTGCTTGTTTTTATTTTATTATGACTTCTGTTTTCTTTTAATTTAATCATCACTAAATTTTTTATAAGGAAGAAGGAAGGCAAGGATAGATTAAGAAAGCCTGTAAAAGACATTACAGCTTTAAAAGATGGATTTTATTACTCACATGCTTGTAAAATGCTTTCATGAATATCAAGGTCCCTCATACCCTCCCCCACCAAAAAAAAAGAAGAAAAGAAAAGAAAATGGGAAGAAGGATATGGTTATGGTGCTATTTGCTTTGCTTGTCTACAAAATGGTTTGGATTCTTTGAAAACCTAGGTGGGCTCATTACCATGTATCTGGCATATGATCACCATCTAAGGTGTGTATCAGGACAGAATGTGACTGAGAACCACTGCTCTGGCCTGTGATCATTGACTTTGACTGCTACTCATTGGGCCTATCAAATAGTCAAAGACAAAGTTGGAGAAATTATCATTCTAATTTACAAACCTGCCATTGAACATCAACAAATACAATCATGCCAAATAGATATAATAAGCTCAGCAAAAAAAAAAAAAAAAAAAAAAAAAAATATATATATATATATATATATATATATATATTTTGTGATCCCTTATCTTCTTTTCCAAGTGGAGAGAAACATCACCTGCACAAATCAGTGTGAGTTGGACTAGATTGATTAATGTGGTTTAGGCTAGTAGAAGGCTGCACGGTAAATGCCAGGTCATAAAAGGGGTTCTAATGGAGAAAAAAAAAAAGATATATGTAACCAATGACTTAGAAGACAAAAGTTCATTCTTTTGAGAGACAATATAGTAGAGTGCAAAGAGCATTTGTCTAGGTCCAAAAGATCTGAGTTGCAGCTTTGATTTCATCAATAAGTAATTGTATGTCTTTGGCAAATCATGTTGCTTCTCTGGATCTCACTGCCCAGTCTTACATCCACCAAAAAGATATGTCCAAGTCCTATTCCTTGGTGCCTGTAAATGTGACCTTATTGGGAAATAGGGTCTTTGCAGGTATAATTAAGGATCTCAGGATGAGATCATTCTGGATTTAGGAAGGACTCCAAATCCAGTGACCAGTGTCCTTCTAAGAGAAAGCAGAAAGAGATTGAGATGTGGACACAGAAACACAGTGAATGAGGCCATGTGAGGACAGAAAGAGAACAGAGGGAGGCCTCCACAAACTGAGGAACCCAAGGATTGCCAGCAACCTCCAGATTTTCCTTCAGAGCCTCCAGAAGGAACCAACACTGCCAACACCTTGATTTTGGACTTCCAGCCTCCAGAACAGTGAGAGAACAAATATCTGTTGTTTTAAGCCCCCCATGCGTGGTGCTTTGTTACGGCAGCCCTAGAAACTACTACAGATTTTCCAATTCAGAGAGAATACCTGAGGGCATCAGTTTGATTAGCATCAGCTCTCTCCATTCTGTGATTTGGGGTGAAGCTGCAGGGAAATTAAATTTATATTAAAAAATGAAGACATCTGAATCCTCTGTTTTGGGGTCCGAGGGAAGAACAGTGTTCAGATTTTCAAATTCTTTTCTTTCCCTCTCACCCTCATCTAGATAAGGCACTAGAACACTCAAGAAAGGACTATTTTTAAAATATTCTGGGCTTGTCAAAAATAAAAGCAACATAAATCTAAGTGGAAGATGTATGATTCGACCAGGACAATCACATTTACATTGTGATTAGATTCGAATAAAACTCCATCTTGTTGGGACATGAAGAATGAAAAAAGCAAAAGGGTGTTTATTTTAGCAAGATTGTTCTATCTTAAAAGTTTCTCCTAAAACATACAGATTACAACTCAGGAATGAATCTTGTATTCAAGTTGATGCTTAGCTGGAGACAAATACGCCACTGCATCCATCCATCCATTCACTTATTCATTCAACAAGCACACACTGCACCTTCATCATGCACCAGAAGCTGACAATACATTGGAAAACAGAGAAGACAAGACCCTGGTCTGATGGAGGACCAGGAGGTGGAAGGAAGTAAGAGGAGACAGAAAATAACCAAGTGCACAAATGCATAATTACAAATTGTTATCAGTTCTATAAAGAGTTCAGGATCAGACAGGGGATCTGAGACATGGGAAGGCCTCTCCATAGGTACAGTGCATAAGTCTATAATATTTAAGGTCTGAAGAAGAAAAAAGATGAAGATGAAAGAGTGAGGCAGAGGGAGTGTTCTAGGCAGAGCAAACCACATGTAAATGCCCGACATGAAAGAAGCCAGTGTGTCCAAGGGACTGAAAGGTGGCCAGTGTGGATGGAGGATAGGGTTGGGGGAAAGAGAGTTATCAGATGACCTGGGAGAAGGAGGCAGTGGTCAGATCTCGCAGGGCCTTGAGGGCCATGATAATATGACTGGGTTTGTCAAATATGCAATGGGAAACTGCTAGAATGTTTTTAGCAATTTGTGTTTACAGGAATAGGAATAAATGTAGGGAGATCATTAGGAGGTTCTGGCTGTAATCTGGGACAGAAATGACGGGGCTTGGATGACATGGTGGCAATGCAGGTGGAAAGTAGTGGATGGATTGAGATGCATCTCTACCAAGAGGTAGCTAGGAATGGTTTCCTTCACTCCCACTGGCATTCATTTGTAGAGTACTCGGAAAATCCTCTGGGTGAAATCACCAAAGAGAGAGGCCTAAGCATTAGCCCTTGACACGCTTGTAATCCAGAGAGTCAGGGAGGAAAAGAAATGTTCACACAAGTCAACACTTGGATTATGAACTTGGACCTATTTGGAAATCTCATGAGAAATCTCAATTTATTGTCTTTGTATTTTGAGATTATTGCTCCATTTCAGAAACTGGGGCTCAAGAGCTACTAAGGAAGCCAAGCCAAACTTAATCAGCATTCAGAGAACAAGGATGATGGTGCTATCCTGCCAGGACATTCCAAAAAGGACCATCAAATATGAGGGTGTGGAAAACCAGGGTGTATCAGAGGAACTCTAGCAGAAATGGGGTGCTTGGCCTGGAAATGAGAAGGCTCGGCGGGGGGGGCACTTCCACAAAAAAGAGTCCAGTTATTTCCTGTAGCCACTAAGCCCCCAGCTGAGTCCAGTGTTAGAAGCTGCAAGAAGCAATGGAATGGAAAGGAACTTCGAAACTGTCAGAGCAGCCATACTACGCTGGGCTACCTTGTGGGAAGTTCCTCATCTTTAGGGCAGTTTAGGCAGATGGGGAAGACTGCCTACCAGGAATTTTGTAGAAGGATTCATATATCTGGTACAGGCTGAGTGGTCCCTAAGGGCCTATTAATCTTCCTTTTAGCAGCTGTTTGTGTGTATGATCACAGGGAACCATAGGTTGGAAGAAGATCCATCCCTCCGAAACATTCCCCAGCCTTTTGAAAGAAGACGGTCCAAGACCAAATTCTTTCTTTCCTCTCCTGAGCATTGCACCAGCTGATACTACAGCCCCCACAATAAACAAAATTTCTGCCGAAGAACTTGGCAATCTCTCCCTGTCTCGATCATTCCTTTCAACCGCTTCCACGGCCAGCAGACTCAGGGCTCTCACTAGCGGCCGCAGAGCTGCCTCACTAACCTTGCAGTGCAAGGAACCACATCAAAAACTTGTCATGTTACAATGCCTTTCTCCAAACGATGCTAAGTTGGGCCGCGCTCCTGGTGCACATGTGAGGCATCATTAAATCTCATGACAGGATGTGAGCGAAACATCAGGGGCCTTTGGGGATCAAAGAAGTGCAACACAGTTGAAAAGCAGCTCTTTAATAGAAGGGTAGGAGCAGGAAGTCTCCCTTTGTTCAACAGCAGTTCTAATGACTTCTCTCTGCTTTCCTCATAAAGGCTGCCTAATTATGTCACATATGTCTGCACCTCACATTCAAGGCCCCCTCGGTGTCTGGGTCCCCTACTGTCAACCTTGCAGCCCTGGAGGTCATAAAAGCCAGGGGGAGGCTGCTGTTAGAGAGCTGGTTTTTCTGGCTTCGGACAGACAAACAAACTCTCATTATATTTTAGCAGTGAAACTGGGGAATGAAGAGGAACAGTTCTTCCTCCAATGAATCTCTGCTTGTTTCATCTTCTTTCAATCCTGCGGAACCATCTCACTGGTGTTTAAGACGAAAGGTGGCATCTCATTTTCAGACAGAGAGCTAAAGAGGTCCAAAATGTATCTCAGCAGTAGGTAGACCATATATCCAATTTGTCAGCTCAGGCTGTATTAAGACTAGAACTAATTGGACTCCCGGCAGTCTCACAGGTGCCACGGCAGTCCCTGAAGGCAACCAAAATGGCCAGATAAGCCTCACCACATCCTGAAAGACCTCTCTCTTCTAGGTCTCTGGAAATACCCAGTATCTGGACCACCCATTTTGATATTTTAGATACCTCATTACCCTATGGTAAGTCTCTTCTTACATGCATCTCTCTCTTTCTCTCCAACTTGGATGAAAGCCACTTAGGAGGGTTTGTTTGGTTTGGTTTGGATACACCTCTACAGGCCCCTATAGGGGGTAAGGCAAATAGCAGGTAATGGATGGATGGATGGATGGATGGATGGATGGATGGATGGATGGATGGATGGGTGGATGGGTGGATGGATATGAATGGATGGATGGAAGGGTGGGTGGATGGATGGATGGATGGGTGGATGGAAATAGACATTACCATGTTCCATATCATTAAATACCATTTTAAGATGTGAATCCACAGCTTCCCAGGTGGGTTGTAGGATCGCATTGATCACATCTACAATATCTGAACCTCAATTCAGAAGAGCCCTTGCCTTAAGGTTAATTCTGTCGCAAGAAGTTTTTCTGCCTAATACTGGACACTGCAGTGACTCATGAATATTCCAATATCATAAATCTGAACTCTGGCCTTTGGAAAAGAAACATGAAAACCTCCCTGGTAGAATTTTATTTTAACTCTTATGTAACCTATTTCTGTGGGCCCCCTTGTGGCCCTTGCCACCCATCATAACTGCCATGCAATGCTCACCCACCTGGCTTCAGGGGCAGTGCTCCTGAGGGGCAGTATAGTATGATGGATATCCTCCTTTTTGAGTTGGACAAATCTGAATTTAAAACCTGATTCTGCCACTTTCTAGCCATGGGGCTTTGGATGGAACCCATGACGACCTCTGAGCTTCAGTTTCTTCATCTATAAATTAATCTGCACTCTGTTGTCAGAAAGGTTTAAGGAGATAATGTCCATACAGGCCTAGCATGCAGCAATCTGCTCACTGAATAGTCACTATTCTTACTATTCCCTGGTAGAAGAGCTTGTTCTTCAAGATTCACGGTAACTAAACTGGGTACCCACCTACAAAAGACACAACAAAAGCACAAATACATCATGCTGAAAAATATTTACACATAATGCAAACCAGCTAACAAACATCAGGTTTTTATGAAAACGCTCAAGAAATGTCCAGATGCAGAATCCCATCAGGATTTGACCCCTGGTTTAAAATGGTTCTGATTTACAGCACCTTCATTAGGAAAACAAAACACAGTCATGAACGCTGATCATTTCTCCTTGGTAGCAAGGCAACCACTCTGGAAAGCAGGAAGAGATGATATAGCTTGACATTGAAGGTGGTTATTACTCATAATAAAGTTTTTATCTACTCTGCCTCAGTTTTCTTACCTGTGAAATGGGACCATGGACACCTTGGTTAGTTGTATAATTCAGAACTGGCACAATTGCTGATACAAAGAAGGCATTCAACTAATGTTTGTTGAACTACTGGTCATCCCAGGTATTAAAGGCATTTTTGATGGTATTATATAGAATTTTAAGTCTTAAGTTTGATTCAACACTTGAAAAGATATTAAAATGGCAGCTTCTGGGACACCTGGGTGGCTCAGTTGGTTAAGCGTCTGCCTTCGGCTCGGGTCATGATCCCAGGGTCCTGGGATAGAGCCCGCATCAGGTCTCTGCTCAGCAGGGAGCCAGCTTCTCCCTCTCCCTCTGCCCCTCCCCACACTCATGTTCTTTCTCTCTCTCTCAAATAAATAAATAAAGTCTTTAAAAAAATTTTTTTTAAATCCTGCAGCTTCTTTACAGTAGAGTTGTAGGTAGATTAGTTGAGTGAAGGCTGTAAAAATGAAGAGGCAAGAATATAGAAACATCTGACACTCGAATTTGCTTCTGAGAAGAAACTCTTTTTGGATTTTGCTTGTTGTGCTTGACAGGTTACTGTTGTTAGGGCAATCACAAAAGCTCCCCAGTATGTGGTCCATTTGGGAACAATAAAAGAAATACAAGGGCCAGAACCAGCTCCAAGAAGAACATTTTTAGTTTCTTCTTTGAAGCCAACATTACATTGTTGGCAGTGGAACTAAAGGCTGTCTCAATCTGGAGCTATGTTTTATCTCGAGATGCAAATTCGTCATGCAAACACACATGTAGCTCCTTCACGTTGGTGCAAAACCCTGAGCTGCGCCCTTGTGGGGCTCTAGGAGACTCATTTTGCTGCTGACTGCAGCAGGAAAGAGAGAAAAGTCTCCTTCTGGAGCCCTGCCTGCCTCCTCAGTCACCCATGAGGGAGTTTGGTGTCCCTGCTCCTTGGGTAACCTGATCCCATTCTGGCATCCTGCTATCCCACTATCACCGAGTCGGCACTGATCTCTAAGGCATTAATCCAATTTCTCTCCCAATGCAAGAAATCTCTTCACTGTCACTCTGACTGGTGGTCCTACAGTCTCTAAATGAACTCCTCTGTTGACAGGGAGCTCACTCCTTTGCAACCAAGGTCGTTCTATGTTGAACAGCTCTGACTTTCAGAAATGTCTCTCATAGTGAGCTGAAATCTGCCACCATATACTTCCTACCTATTGCTCTTCGTTCTGCTCATTGGAATGCTAAAAATAAAATAAATTAATACTTGAGAGGGTCAAATGATATTGAGTTTACCACAAACACAAATATTTTTCATTTTGAGTGTTAAAAAAAGTTGCGAGACCCATATGGCTTTCCCCTTCCCTTCCTCTTTCTGCTTTAAAAAAATATTTATCAGCTTCCTCCCTTCTTTCCTCTATCCCTACCACCCACCTTCCCTCCCTTCCTCCTTCCTTTTTACCTTCCTTCATCAAAAATGCCATTAGGCAGGGGCGCCTGGGTGGCTCAGATGGTTAAGCGTCTGCCTTCGGCTCAGGTCATGATCCCAGGGTCCTGGGATCGAGTCCCACATCGGGCTCCCTGCTCCTTGGGAGCCTGCTTCTCCCTCTGCCTCTCTCTCTCTCTGTCTCTCATGAATAAATAAATAAAATCTTTTTAAAAAAAAAATGCCATTAGGCAGGCCCAAATGAGACAGGAGATCTCGGGAAGGCAGGCCCAAGCTTGTGTCAGGGTTCACACACAAACTGGGGGTCATGGGATCTGGAGGTTAACTATGTAGAGTAGCTGAAATAAGGGGAGCCCAGTTTCTCTCAAAAAGGAGGTACAAATATGGAAAGGGCAAAACTAGAATATACCCTGTGATGTTGGATTGTAATTAGAAGCATCAATAGGAACTCATGGTTTTCAATATAAATGTACATTTGTGTGTATTATATACTGTGTTATTTCCCAGCTCTGTTCATGGATGGAGCCTGAGAGCTGTACCATCCCACTAGCCATGAGCACACCTCTGGCCCAAATCTTGGTTTGGAAATACTGTTCTTCACTAAAAGGAGCCAGAGTTTCTTGGAGACATGGCTGATTCTAGGGCAAAGGAAGGGAAAGTAGATGTGCTGCCAGAAAGTAAGAAAGGGGTTTAAAAATGATGGAAATGTTTTAAAACAATACAGGAGCCAGTTTGAATGGGTCCCTACTGGCCAAATCTGGAAAAATTAGGGCATCAGAATAAACAGTGTTAGTAACAGATTGTAGCCACTGAATAAAATAGGAACATAAATCCACGGAGATATGAAATTGTAATGAATAAATAAATGGAAAGAAGAAAAGCTTTTCTTTGCAGTAGAAAGGCAACCACCAAATGAAGACGGAGTCACGGTATTTGAAATTCACCATTTGGCAACCACCATAGCAACAATTAATTCAGGCAAGAAGCATCAAGAGAGGCTATAGCCTGTGGGTGAAGACAGAGTGAAGAATGGATTTTACACAGTGCCAAAGTACCTTCCCACAAAACATTCATTAAAGAGGAAAAGGGAGAAAGGATCTCTTTAAGTGGAGAAACCTGCAGACACCGTCTTAAGCAAGTGATCAAAATTAACATCACCACTTACAGGACCAACAGACATCACACACCGACCACTAGAGAGGTTTCCGTGAAAAGAGTACAGCATTTATGATATTCTGGCTAAAAACACATAGCCTGGGTCTAATGGAGAGGAAACAATGCACAAACAGAAACCAAGGGACATTCTACAAAATAACTGGCCCGTACACCTCAGAATTTTCAAAGTCATGAAAATCAAAGGAAAAGGAGGAATCAATCCAATCCCAGATTGAAAGAGCCAAGAAAGACAAGACAACCAAGTACTACGTGTGATCCTGGACTGGAGCCAGCGCTAAAACTGAAGTTACTGAGACACTAGCAAAACCTGAGCGGGATCAGAGTAAAAGGTATACAGGACTTCTTTGTACTGTTTTTATACTTTTTTAAGTTTGAATCTGTTTCAAAATAAAATACATATTTTTTCATTCATACAGGAATCCAGTGCTTTTTGAAGTTTCCCCCTTAAGAAAACCCTCTCTACTGATGATACCTAAAATTCCATCAATATGGCTTCTACCTAGAACCGCCCTTTTCTTACTGAGACTTAAAACTTTGAACTTTGTTAGAATGCAAGTATCCATGGGAGAGGTAATATTTTAAGCCAACACTCATTTTCATTGGTGTTTCCCAAAGCATCTCACAGTATATTAGGTCTATGAGACCCTTATTAGTTGGTATTAAGGAAAAGGAGGGGTTTTTTGTTAAAGAAATTTGGAAAACACTGAGGTACACAAAGATTCTTTACTGCAGGACTCCTCAGAGCCTTTAAGAAGTTGATGTGTATTATAAATTGTCCTGAGAGGGAAAGGTGCATTTGGAGTTATACGATCATTGCACCATAGGTTCCAGAAAACGTATTTTAGAAAATGCTGGCTGGCAGATTCCAATCAGCAGGCAATAAAGCATTGAGTTTGGCCTCTGGTGTAAGATGGGCTGGGTTTGAATCCTGGCTGCCCAGGATTTACTAAGTTACACTTAGTAACTGTATGGCCTTAGGCAAGTCAAGTAAATCCCCATGTAATATGGTGGTAATAAGAGTTGTACCTCAGTGTTGGGATAATTAGCCATGATAGTAAAGATAGCACGTAGCATGGTGCTTGGCGCTCGTTAAGGACTCAGTGCATTTTTGCATTGTGTGTTACTGTTACTCCTGCTATTATTTTTCTTTCTTGGGAGTCTGTTTAGACTGCAACGGAGTCTGAGGGTGTTAGGAGTTAGTTGGACAGTTAGGTAGTCAGGGCCAGAGTCCCCAACAAGAAAATACGGAGTCAGGACAGCTAAGAGAAAACAGCACTGACATCCCATTTTGCAGCTTACACAGAACTGCACTAATATTCTGCTTTGCAGCCTTTGCAGAAATGACTTCAGCAAAACATCCTAAAAGAAGGCAATTAACCACAAAGCACTTGTCATTATCACAGGCAAGGGGCAGTTAAGACATAAGCCCCCAGATGTCAGCAAAAAAAGACCATCAGCACATTGACATTAACCTAAGAGGTAGACAGATACGTGATCAAAGCCCTGATTGGCACGACTCAGCACACCCTGATTGCTTAAGATAGTCCCACAAAAGAGCTCATTAAAAACCCCTAAACTCAGAAACTCCAGGGGCAACCCTCTTGGGTCCTCCTCCCTCTCTGGGAGCTATATACTATTACTCAATAAACTATGCTTTGCTGCCCACCATTCTTCGTCTGGTCTACCTCTTCATTCTGCAAAGCAGTGTGACCAAGAACCACGTGCACTAAAAGCAGAGAATTCCTGCAACAAGGGGGCAGGGACATTATAGAATGCCACCAAGGTCAGGAGAAAAGGGAATGGGGCAGCAAGAACTAAGAAGATGAAGGTACTCAACACAAACAGCCTCACAGCCTGCCTTTGAGAGTATTGGTAAAGCCTCCCCCTACCTACGCCTCCATCTAGACTCCCCCAAGAGACTTTGTGTGCCCTGGGGGCAAAGACCCAGACAGGCCAGATTGCCCCATCCTTCACCCCCACCAGGATACCCATCTTCCCCAGAGAAGAGCAAAAAAACATGGTTCCCCTTTGCAAATAATCGTTGCCACTGTCCTCTCTGTAAATGTATTCAACAGGTCCACTGAGTTAGCAGCCCACTGCCCACCCCTGGCCCCTTGGCCATTCCCTCCTGTTGCAGCAGAAAGGAAGAGTGGTTGGGAGACTGGCTGCCTGCCAAATGGGGTTTCCAAGCCATACCCCCATGCCCCAGAGTCACTGCTGTGTTGCTGACCCATGGGGCTGTCAGCTCACCACAGACAGACTTCACCAGCGCTTCAGAAAATGAAAAGCTTTATTAAACTTTCAAGTCCAGAACAGATGTGTCCAGACATAAATATTCAAAATATCCCATCTGTTAGGTAAATCGTCTTTCGATGGGATCTGGGACCATACGTTCATGAGACCCCATAGCTCTGAGGGCCCAGGAGTGTCGGAAATCCTGCAAGCAGATGCTCCTAGAATCAAAATAAAAGAAGCCTGAGTAACAAAGAAAAGTCAAGGCAAGACTGGGCAGTGGGGAATTTCACGGCCGTGCCAATCAGGACCCCTGTGGGGTCAGGAGCCCCCAGAGAGATGAGGCCAATGATGGAACCCTCCCCCAAAGAGTGCTTGGGTGGGGGGCAGGTGGGGTGGTCAAGAAAAAATAACCAAGGGACAACCACACACACCCACAAGCCAGATCTGGCTGGAAATGTTGAGGTTCTCCAGGCAACAGATGCTGTGTGCTCCTTCTGCCCCGGTCAGTTTGTGCCTCGGGCAAGACACAACCATGTGCACCTGGGCTTCCACGTTTAGAAAATTAGATTACCGAACACCGGCTTCAGGCCACAGTCTACATTAAAGAACACATTGTGGAATGGAACACATAATAACAAAAATAATAATAAGTCGCTTATACTTCAATAAACTTACTCTGCGTCGGGCACTGTTCTCAACACTGGAATGTTCCCTGACTCATTTCAACTTCCCAGCAACCCTCTGAGGTAGATACCACTATTATTCCCATTTTACAGATGAGGAAACTGAGGCACAAAGAGAGTGAGTGACTGGCCCAAGGGGCCATGGATGGTAAGCGTGGGGCCAGGATTCACACCCAGGCAGACCACATCACCACAGGTTGAGCGCGGGACCACCAGGCTAAAATGAGAGAAAACCAAGAGGCAGAAGTGCTCCCTGCCAGGAAGGGGCTCACACTCTCATGTAGAAAAGTGAAAGGCATATTGGAAGACTGAAGAAAACATATCCTCCACTGCTGAGGAATCCCACTCCAGAGAGTAAAACAGGGTGCTTCAGTTATGGGGCTGTTGGGGACAGAGGTACTGACCCCCACCTCCCAGGTCTGGAACCCCAAAGCTTGGGATGTAAGCTCCCAGACCAGTCTGCCTGCTGTGTCCTCCTTCCCTAAGCTTAATAGTCAGTCTGATCTACTCCCTTCATCCTGACCACACTTTGCATTGCCCTCTGTCCACATTGCTCACCACCCACCTGCAGCCCCACCCCCCTCCTCCTTGCTGGCCACGGTCTCCCAACAGTCCCCCAAAGGTTCCTCCACAGTCTCCCCATAGGCTCCTACAGGCTCTAGCCTTCAACACAGCCACCCAGCAAGCTTCCACCCTCCCCCTGGAGTCCTTCAGCACCTATCCCATGCCCCATGCTTTTAACATATGCTTTCAGTCCTGTGTAGTTAGATATTCAAGTGCCAAACATGGGCTCAGTTCCATACACACACAGACAGACACACACACACACACACACACACACCCCTATACCCAAGCGACACTGAGCCTTTCACCCTCCTATTGTTATCATCACAATTTCTATCTGGGTCAGAGCAGACTCTTCATTGTAAAATAGAGAATTCCAACCAAAACCAGTTTAAGCCAAAAAAAAAAGGGGGGGGAATGTACTGGTTCCAGTAACTGAGATGTCTGGGCGTGCTGAAAGCCTCTGCATAAACAGGTCCAGCTGGATCCAAATGCTCAAATAGGGTCCATCTCCTCCCTGCCAGCCCCACTCTCAGACAGGTGCCCAGGACGCCTCAGCAAGATGCCCATCCATGGCTTCAAGCTCGTATCCCACCAGCCCAGCAGTCCAGCAGAGAGAGGGGTCCTCTTTACAGTTCCAACTGGCTCGGGTCAGGCAGCAGGCACCATCTCTGAATGAGTCACTGTGCAGCAGGATTCACTGGTCTCCCTGGCCCAGCCTAGGCTATGTGCCCCCGTCTGGGTCCCACAAGGAGGGGCAGAGGAAGCAGCCACACCAATATGACCTGACAGAGGGAGAGGAGTTTCATCAAGTGCTGTTACCAGAAAGAAGTGAAGGGACGCCAAAGCAGGCAGATACTACAACATCAACAACCACCAAAACTGATATTCACTAAAGAGATCCATTTGTTAAGTGTTTACTCTGTGCCCAGGATTGGATGAACAAGACCTACAAGCGAAGATTCTATAACATATTTCAAGCACTTCACCCAGGCTGCGTGCATAGTAAATGCTTAGCAAATGGCAGTAAAATACAGGTGACTAGGTAGGTTGTATTATTATCTGCAATTCACAGAAGGGGAAACTTGGTTGAAAGAGAGTAAGTCATTTGTCTCAGGCCACACAGTTTTGAAGGTCCAGAGATGCCAGTTTTCGAAGTCTACTGAAACCTACCTCCCCTCCCTCCCTCCCTACTCTTCCTGGCAAACCAGCCGAGAGCTAGCTCACGTAGTCAATAGCATCCTTCCCTTGCATTTTGAATACCCCTCTACTACAGCACCTAAAGCTCCACATTATACTTTATTTCTTCCATTTTAAGATGTGTATTGTTTCCACATTTCAAGGTTTCCAAAATTAAAACTCAACACACACTGTGTATAACTAAAGTGGTAGCAGTTCTTTTATACCCAAAATCTGTTTTTAAATTAACATTGCACTTTACAATCAATCAGAGAATCAAGGAAATACCTATTATTTCTCTACAGGTCTACACTAGACTGTGAGTTCCTCAAGCAGGAGCTTACTCGTTGTGTGTCCTACTTAGACGAAGTCTTTTCTGTCTGTGCCGGTTAACCCAAGTAGTGCTATTCAAGGAAAGATACCTTTAACTTTCATTCATTCAACAAATATTGATTGAGCACCTACTATGTGACAGGCATTGCATAGGAGGTAGGGTTTATAATGTCAAACAAGCCTGGTTGGGGGGGGCCCTGCTCACCCATCTCTGTTGTGTCAGTAGGGACAGACATGAATCTGAGGGGCAAGGGCAGCGTCATGCCCCAAAGCTAGCAATTTATGTGTGTTGTGTCGGGCCAGCACAGAGATGAGAAACCAGGAGGATGCAGGAGATGAGGGCAGTTAAACGTGAGTTTGCAAAGGTCTTAAAACCCATTAAGTTTAGATTAAAGGTGGGAAGCAAATGGGAGCTCCTGCTGATTTCTGAATGGACAAGTGACAAAATCAAAATAGTGCTCAGAGAAAATTAGCCTAGCAGTTGGGTATAGAATGTGACGGGAGGCATGGGGCTGCAGGTGGGAAAGGCTCACTAGGAAGGAGGCTGCTCCAGAAATCAGCATATGAGACCGTCCGAGCCTGCATGCCAAGGGAGGCTTGGCTGTGCCAATAGCTCAACAAGGTCAGATCCCAGAGATAGACCTGCCAGCCCATTCTGAGAGGGACAGACCAAAAGAAGAAGCAATCGAAGGTGAAAGGTTGAAGGCTTGGGTGGCCAAGATGCCCCAATGCCTGTAGGCAGAGGACAAGGCAGAATGATAGGAGGCCAGGTTTTTGATGCCCTTGGGAGACCCATCAAAGAGAGAGGGTGAAGGTCAGGGCTGAAGAGTAAGAGAGAAGATGAACCACATCCACTAAGGCATGGGGTGCCAAGTGTGGATGGACTGTCCAGAAACCAAGAGAAACCCTTCTCCTTTCTGGGCCTCGAAAGGCAGCTCCGTCTCCCCTTCCTGGCCCGAGAGAAAGACCAGAGTAAACTCTCACCTTACCTATTTGTCTTAATTTAAGTCAACAATTATGCAGAAGACCCAGGCTCTGAAGGGCTAATTGGCATAACCTTGAGTCACCGCAGAAGCAAGATAATCAGGGAGGATTCATTAAGCAGCAAAACGAAAGGCCCAGAGCCCAGGGCCACACAGAGCCCGGGCTCAGCCTCCAAATCTCCATGGAAGCTCACTCTCCCCCTATGGCCACACGCTCATTAAAGGCCTTAATACTCACTCCAACTTCTGGTCATGCTTTACTGCACTTTATGGGGGAACAAGGTAAACTACAGTGGTATTTTTGAATTTGGTGAGTCTCAGGACCTCAGCCTTCCAGATGTTAATGGACCAGAGGACTAATGAGCAAAGGAACAAAAGTTCCTTAGAGGCCTGGCACATAGTGAGTGCTGCAGAAATGCTTCATCCTAAAGATGCACATGGCTGTTAGGGGACTGGGAGAAATAGGTGAGAAACATAGATTCTGGTACCTGCTCTGAAAGAGACTCCTGAAATCAACAGACCTCGCCTTAAATTGCTACAAACTCTCCTTCAACCTGACTTCTAATACAGGAACAAAGACCCACATCTCCACTCTTTTACCTTTGGAATGGTGAGTGTATCTTTCCTGTTAAATGCTTAGTCTGGTCCAGTTACAGATTAGAATCAACACCTCCCCAGGGTCATTTACATTTCCGGCTTCCTGGCATCTGAGACCAGACAGATCCAACCCCCCCTCCTTCTCGGATGGTTCAGACCGGGGCAAGCCCACTGGCACATCTCCTGCCCACACATCCTCTGGGTGTTGGAGACCAGAAATGGCTTTTTTTTTTTTAAGATTTTATTTATTTATTTGAAAGAGAGAGACACAGCGAGAGAGGGAATACAAGCAGGGGGAGTGGGAGAGGGAGAAGCAGGCTTCCCGCAGAGCAGGGAGCCCGATGCGGGACTCGATCCCAGGACCCTGGGCTCATGACCTGAGCCGAAGGCAGTCGCTTAACGACTGAGCCACCCAGGCGCCCCAAGAAATGGCTTCTTAAGAGGAGAGGCACCAAACTCGCAGGCCTTGGTGGTGGGGATGTGAAATGTACAACTATATGGCGTGGAGGCATAGAATTACCACATGATCCAGCAATTTTGATTCTATGTATAAACTCAGAATGATCAGAAGTGGGACTCGAACAGATACCTGTACATCCATGTTCCTAGCAGCACTATTCGCAATTGCCAACCACCCAAATGTCCATCAGTGGAGGAATGGATGAACAAAATGTACTTTATACATACAATGTCTATTTCTTAAAAAGGAATGGAATCTTGACACATGCCACAACATGGATGGACTTGAAGACATAATGCCAAGTGACATAAGCCAGACATGAAAGGACGAATAGTGTATGATTCTGCTTATATGAGGTGCCTACAGTAGTCAGTCACACGGAGATGGAAAGGAGAATGGTGGTTGCCAGGGGCTGGGGGAGGGGGACATGGGGAGTTATTGTTTAAAGGGTGTGGAGTTTCAGTTTGGAAAGATAAAAAAGTTCTGGAGCATTTAACGCCACCAAATTGTACATGTAAAAATGACTAAAATGGCAAATTTTATGTTACGTGTATTTTATCACATAAAAAAAGACGTTCGAAAAAATATAAAAAGAGTAGAGGCACTTAAAATGCTACCTTCTCCTATATTTCAGCTTTGTAGGGCCATTTCAGAGCCACTACAAACCTTTGGGGTCCCCTGCTCCAGCCTCAGCCAAGTCCATCAGTCACCTTTGTGTACTTTTCCCCAGAGTGGCTGCCCAGCCTCTGACTGAATGCGTCCGAGCCCCGGAAGCTCACTCTGCCTGTCAAATGGCTTGGCTCTCGTTGGTGACAGCTCTGGGTGGCCGCTCACTTTTCTTTCCCACACTGCTCAGCCTTCCCTTAATCAGATTCCTGGGAGGAAACTAATTAGTCCAACCCCCCTCTGCTGTTTTCCCACAAAAAATAGACTCCAGCCGTTTTATAGGGGATGTGACTAGACCAGTGGGCACCTGTTTTTCTTTACACTGTCTTAAAATGGGGAAGCATGGGGATCTTACATCTTAGCCAGACTGCAAAAGCTGTCAGAAGGCAAGGTGCAGGAATTTGCCTCTGGCTTGTGGATCAGTGGCACTGTGGATTCCAGTTCGTGAAACGGCCTTGACTATCCACTTAAATGTCTTGTGGAGAGGACCCACAGAGTTATCAGGACACTCCTGAAACACAAGCCTACTCACGGCAACCAAATGACAGCACCAGGAATCCAGCCAAGAGAAAAATGAAAACATTTGACCATGGAAAGGCTCTGAGAGTCTAAAGCTGCTTTGATCAGATCTTGAAGGAGAAAAACAACAGAGGCTGTTTCTGCACAGAGGGCAGAGGTACCCACCAGGGCACACCCTCCCCAGGATGCCGGCAAGGAACACCAATCAGCTCTCCTGTCCTGGGGCAGCAGAAGCCAGCAGGCTTGACTCACACCCCTTCCCTCTCAGGACAGGCCCACGGCCCCAGCGCCCTCCTGATACCTGACTTATAGTAAGGACAATAGGGCTACTTCCATGCTTCTCGAACTTGAAAGGTCATGGCACTTTGCAGAACTGTTCGTTTTGGGGTCGGGGGAGATAATTTGGCTTTGCTGTAAGTAAGTGGCTGTCCACTTTGGTTCCTACTTGCCCTCACAAGCAGATATGAGCAGTCAGAAGATTCAGATAGGCCAGAAGTGGAAGAGACCACCCCCCAAGAGCAACTACCCCCACCCCGTTGTTTTGTAGGTGAGGCCCAGAGAAGGGGCGCCCCAGCCCACTCAATGAGGGGCAGAACAGGACTAAGCCTTAAGCCTGGCCAGGCAGATTACCCCCAACCCCGGGCCACAGAACTCATCTACAAACACCCCTAATGGCTCTATAAAGCCTTTCACATCTGTTAGTTCTTTAAGGATAAAGACTAAGAATTAACCTTGTTCCCTACTCCCCGACCTGTCCAGCCCAGCGCTGAATGTGTGGTCGGAGCTCAGTAAATTCTTTCTGAATGATAGAATCCCCAGGACAGGCCCAGGAAGGACATGAGGCCAGGATTAGTGTTCCCACTTACAGAGAGGAAGGCGAAGTCCACAGAAGGTCCCCCCAGCGTCAGCCAGGACAGGAGGGGGCAAGGGGAGCCTTTCCGTTCCCCTGCAATGACATGAAAGCCAATAATGTCATGTCTCCTGTACATGCCACCTATCCTCATGTGCTCTCGTTAGCTCGGGCACCTAGAGTCAGGCTTAAATCTCCAGAGTCAGGCTTAAATCCCTCTAGAGTCAGGCTCAAATCCCTTTCCAACTTACCGCAATCCCCAAACCCCCCCCCATCCACACATGCCCTCTCCCCAGGGGACAACCCACATCTCAAGTGCAAGCTTGCTCAGCAGTATGATCTGACCCTTTCCACGTAATGCATGAAGCAAGGCAGAGCTCCTCATCTCTCCCTTGTGTCCCCTCCTCTTCCCACCTCCCTAAGTATTGCTGGTGCCCCTTGCAACAACAAATGACTTGTCGTGCTGTTTATAGGTGGCAAAAAAGAAGCAGTGAGTTGGTTTGATACACGGTTGTCCAGAAGGCCACTGTCCATTGACTGCTCTGAGGTGGGGCCACCTTTCTCAGTCACAATCTCGTTCCCAAAAAGGATCAGCAAATGGCCAGCCTGGTCGCTCCACACAGCCCCAGCACAGAGGTAAACCCGGGAGTCTGATACTTTGAGGAGCTGGGCTTTAATGAGGCAGATTTTCTATTTCATCTTTACTTACACTTTCGTCCTGAAATGTGTGTGTCTCTGTGGTACTGATCTCTTTCTTCTCCAAAGTCTGTGGACCTCAGAGGAGAGGTTCGCTGTTGCCCTTTCCTGTCTGCCCAGCTATGTGTCAGCCCCCCGTCTCCCCGATTTTGTCTTTAACACCCTCGCTGGTCCCTATAAACAGGTGGAACCTTTTTACTATCAAAAGCCACCACCCCCATGGACGCAATCAAGGACCACACATAAGCAATCACATTCAGCTGACTTTATTGCTTAGCTGGTTTTGGAGAAAAGAAAATTTTCAACTTGCTCCATTTTAAAATTATGAATAGGGAATGGGAAACTTTATTTTCAGTAAATCGAGCCCACCTCTAGCAATCCTGTAAGATATGGAGGTATACGCTTTGTTTTCTAATTTGACATTGTCTCTTTACTAATCCTCTCCATTACAATTTCTTCAGCGATTTACATGATCCTGTGGCATGTACTTGGGAGAGACAGCTCAATTTTTTTTAAGTCAGGATGCAAAAAAATACATAAATAAATTCAACTCAGAGGTACCTGAGTGGCTCAGTTGGTTGAGCATCTCACTCTTGATTTCAGCTCAGGTCATGACCTCAGAGTCAAGGGACCAAGTCCCACATCGGTCTCCGTGCACAGCAGGGAAGCAGGGAGTCTGCTTGTCCTTCTCCCTCTGCACCCCCCAACACTCGCTCTCCCTCTTTCTCAAAATAAATAAATAAAATATTTAAATAAATAAATTCAATTTGTCACAAAAAATAAGAAAATACATTTTTGTAACATATATATGTATATTATAAAACATGTATATATGTATAAAACATATATATATGTTTTATAAATGTATATATATGTATATTATAAAACATATATATATATATGGCCAGTGAAAGGAAAAGGAAAGCAGAGGAGGGAACAGGAAGAGAGGAGAAAAGATAGAAAACTAAAGAGTAAGTCAAAGAGCAAAGAGGGAAAGAAAAGGAGCGAAAGGTTGGATGGTGGGAACAAGTCTCATTAGCCTGTGCTTCCCTGAAAGCTAGCACGAGAATGCGTGCACATGCATGCAAGAGTACACACACACACACACACACACACACACCCCTCCCCACTGAGTAGAATTCTCTCACCAACTGGTCCTCTGGACCTAACAACCAGAATTGCTACTAATTGCTGAAGGCCCACCATGTGACAGGTGCTATGCATTTGTTATTTACAGTCTTCAAAATAGCTATGAAGTCGGAATTTTACACTTGAAGAAAGTAGGCTCAGAGCAATAACATCATTGCTAAGGTTGTATTGTAGTAGGACGTGGGCTGTTTCTGTTAGTTCAACATCCATATGCTCTTGCTCCTCACTGACAAGAAAGTCTTACTTTCCCTCTGGGAAAACACTCTCCTGGCCAGTAGTGTACTCTATCCCCCCACCCACCACCACTACCACCACCACCAAGACTGATTCAGAGGCAAACACAAGACCCCATCCAGGCCAATGAGATTCAACTCTGAGAATTTGGTTCAAAACATTCAGTAAAAGGATTTCTTTCCATTAGGGTAGAAAATGAAGCCATGTAGAAACAGGAGGAGGTAAGGATGGTCAGACAAAGAAAGAAATCAAGAGGCAAGTCTTTACAAGTCCCTTGAGCTCCTGCATACAGCTGTGACTGCACTTCCAGTTTTGGAAGCCAGTAAGTACCCCATCCCCACCACCACCACCACCACCACCCGCTTTTTAGTTTTGTCAAGCTAGCTCAAATTCTGCCACATGCAACCCAAGGAGTCTTGACTACCATTCTTTGTGTATGAGCAACTGATTCAGACCAGGCCCATCCAACCCCAAATTGTGTGCCCTCCCTCTCCCACCACACCACTCCCCTGGAGCATGGCAGGTCTGGCAAGACAGGCGTCCTGACCCCATTCCCTCACTAGGGAAATCTGAGCTTTTGGCCTGCTGCCTCCCCCAATCCAACATCCACCGTGCCCACTTAACCTCTGGAATATGTGGTCTCAGAGCAAAATGAGCAGTCATCCAGCAAGGGCCTGGCACAGCTAGACTGTGTAGTTGACACATTAGTGGAAAATCTGAGCCATTTGAGAGACATATAATCGAGCTCGTTGATTCCAGCAGGAAAGGCTGAGATGCTGAAATGACAATGCAGACAACGTGTCTCAAAGAAATTAAAGCCACAAGAGTTAGAGCAAGCTCAGAGTTCGAGGTTCCCCATCCCTGGCAGAGATTTCTAAAGAGGGGAAAAACTGATAGGAGTCCACCCTGACACTGTGGCAGAGTTTACGGGACACAAATCTAAATCTAGGATCTTGGACATGGTGGGAGCTTATAAATCATCTGGCCCAGCATCGCCCAGAATCAGAACTTTCTCCCAATCTCCCTGAGCACTGATTCTCCAGACTTCATCTGAATTATCCCCATGACAGGAGAATCCCTGCCTAATGGAGTAATCTATTTCATTGCTGAGCAGCTCTGCTCATTAGCAACTTCTTTCTCAAATGATGAAAATAAAAATGATTAATGTGTGAGTGTCCCCCTCCTTCATCCTTTTTAAGGAGAATTCTGTCTTTGCAATCTCAGTTTCTGGGACGATGGAGAGAAAAAGAACAAAACTGGAAATGCAAAAATGGGATATATGTATCAGAAGTTGGCATGGAAACAATCAAGGCAGAAGGAAAGGGGGAAGAGGAAGAAAATACGGGACCTACTAAGGCAGAGTGATGGGAAAATGCTCAGTTTAGAATCGGAGTGAAGGAGAGAGGACTTTGGTGGGGTGGGGAATGGAAGATACGGAATATACCAGAGATGGGAAAAGCTTAACAAGTCTTGCTGTACGTTAAAAATATATTTACTTTCCTTGACATTCTTCCCAGAGATACCAGTAAAGTTTTAATTTAACTTAATTGCTTTTGGTTGCTGGATGGTGTTCCTTAGAGTGCAATTCTCTGCCAAGGCTAGCCCACATGAGGCCCAGTTTGGGGTTGAATTACAATTATATTAATTTCAAATCTACTTCCTTATAAATCCCACCCAGGTTATAAGGGAAGAGATGCAGGGATGAAGGCATAGAACCAACTACGGACCTGGGATACAGGATGGAGACCTGATTATAAAAGAGACAAAAATGAAGTTACTACAAGTACGGCCTATGGTCAGAAGGAAAGTAGCTAGAAGAATGACTGATTTGACAATGAAACCTAAGTAAATTTTCCAAGAATGCCACTGACAACAACAACCACACACTGAAGTCAAGTGTGGAGAGAGGCAAGCCACAAAGATGGGGACCCATGAAGGTCATCACAGCAGGGGTCTGTTGGGGTCCTTCATTGCAAACAACAGAAGCTCCTCTTCCAAGCACAAAGGAGTATGGGACGATCAGCAGCCCAAGAAGTGAACTTTGACTAACAAAAAAATGGGAGAAAGAAGGGGGCTAGCCATTAAACTCCCCAACCATAATCTCTCCTGGGGACAACTATGAGGTGTGGTTTCTTCTTCAAGTGTAGTTTCTCTTTCCAGTCCTTCTACAAAGTCCCACATGCCAAGCAAATACATTTGCTGAGTGACCTGCCCTGTTTCATTAAGGGCACTTCACTGCGAAGTGCTGACCAGTGTCATCCATTGTATCCCAGTGTTTCACATCCTACTTTGCCTCACTTCTGCTTTTCCCTCATAGCCCTAAGCTTGCACCTCCCAAATAAAATGTTGGCACTTTAACCCTTGCCTCAGGCTCTGCTTTCTAGAGACCACTAGAAAATTCCAGAGAACTCTACACTAAGACTTCCATTATCTTGACTCCCAGCTTTAATGTTTTCTTACCACCCTCTAACATCAAATGTGGCCCTCTCCCCTCAAAATATATAAATACGTAAGTGTGTGTGTGCGTGTGTGTGTGTGTGCATTTCTCCCTGACCCTGAAACCCAGTGCTTTAACCTAGCTCTTGACTGCCTCCAAGGAAAGTTAATCTAATTCCCTGTGAGGTCTCATCCTCCTCCCACAGGAACCACATTAGTAAATCTTTAGTGGAAGTTACGAAGTCCTCTTTCCTCACTTGTTTGACACTATGATTCTTTGTCCTCAAAACTCTATGGATATCTACATTAAGCTATTCTTAACTCCAAGCCCTACTCTCCATCTCCTTTCACTCATCCCAGTTTCTCCCACTCACTCCCTTACTCAAGTAATTTCTGCACTACAGACTTAAAGCTTTCTCTGATGCCATTTTCTTTTATTTTCCTAAGCCTTCTAAGCCCCTCTCTCCAGCTTTTCAAACATCTCTTAAAATTCCAGCTCTCTAAAAATGTATTCCTTAAAAAGTACAGGTGGTGTCTGGTTACCTCCACCACTCAATTCCAGAGTTAATAGGATATGACGCTCCAGACAGCACAACCTGTACGTATAACCCATACCCAGTAGACCTGCTGCTCCTGCAGCTCCCCAGACATACCTGTGTTAGAGCACTTACACCAAGAACTGTAATTGCTTGGGCGCCTGGGTGGCTCAGCTGGTTAAGCGACTGCCTTCGGCTCAGGTCATGATCCTGGAGTCCCGGGATCAAGTCCCACATCGGGCTCTCTGCTCGGCAGGGAGCCTGCTTCTCCCTCTGGCCCTCCCCCCTCTCATGTGCTCTCTGTCTCTCATTCTCTCTGTCTCAGATAAATAAATAAAATCTTTAAAAAAAAAAAAAGAACTGTAATTGCTTACGTAACTGTCTTCCCAAGTAAACTGTGGGCATCTTGACTGTAAGGGGCAGGTCTTATGTATTTTTGTACTTCTAATACACATTAATACTTCTTGCATGATTGGTGAGTAGAAGAATAAATGGATAGATACATTTACGTATATGGATTAATTGCTCTTGCAACAAGTTCCAAGAAACCCATTTGGATTTGTTGGTACTCTGGGATACTTTGATATCAAATACTACTTAAAAGACTCCAGTTAGGAAAAAAAATTTATTATGACCCAATGGAAAAATGGGAAAAGATAGTCACAGCCAATGCAGCAAAATATAAACAGAAGTGGCCAATAAGCATGAAAAGATGCTCAACCTCACTAGTAACCAGAGAAGTGTAAATTAAAAGAATAAGCATCGTTGGTGAATACAAATTGGCATAGACTTGGGCGCCTGGGTGGCTCAGATGGTTAAGCGTCTGCCTTCGGCTCAGGTCATGATCTCAGGGTCCTGGGATCGAGTCCCGCATCGGGCTCCCTGCTCCTTGGGAGCCTGCTTCTCTCTCTGCCTCTCTCTCTCTCTCTCTCTCATGAATAAATAAATAAAATTTAAAAAAAAAAAAAAAAGGCAGTGAAGCCTTGTCTTTAAAAAAAAAAAAAACAAATTGGCATAGACTTTTGAAAGGGCAATTGGACAGTATTTATCGATATTTGTTTTGATGAGACAATTCCAATTCTCAGGACCTATCCTACTGAAAGGCCAGAAAAGGTATATGTATAAAGGTGATAACTACAGCACTATTTGTAATGATGAAAAACATAGGTTATCTTAAATGTTTGTTAAAGGAGGAACAGTTAACAAATTATGGATATTTATATTATAAAATATTAAATAAGAGTTTAAAGAGATATGGTAGAGCTACGTATTTATAGAAAGTCTGCTGAGAGGGTGCCTGAGTGGCTCAGTCAGTTAAGTAGTTGCCTTTGGCTCAGATCATGATCCCAGGATCCTGGGATCGAGCCCCACATTGAGCTCCCTGCTCAGCAGAGAGCCTGCTTCTCCCTTTCCCTCTGTCTCCTGGCTTATGCTCTCACTCTCTGACAAATAAATAAATAGAATCTTTAAAAAAAAAAAAAAAGAAGAAGAAAGAAAGTCTGCTGAAAGAGAGAGAGGGAGAGAGAGAGATGACTTACATGTGTATACAGGAAAGGGAGGGGGACAGGGCCATAAGGGGAGGTGGTTGAATAGGAACTCTTACTTTTCATTCTATATGCTCCCATGTTATTGGAAGTGTTTACACTGAGCATATGTTCATGTACTACTTTTGCAAGTTAAAAAGATGGCTGGTGTTATGCAGATATCACTCCTGTGTCAATCCTTAGAACCACTGAATGTGTGAACTGCAAGAAAACTTAGCATCATCTACTCTGGGAGTTTGTAAATTGCTTTCCCTAGGGCTCCACGGGCTTACCCAAATGTGGCAGAAGCCGCACTTAAATCCATTGCACATTAACTTGTGCTTGGAGAAGCTCATGTTCATGCAGTCCTCACACCAAACCTTCTCAGTTCAACTAAAAATCTTCTGAGACTGCAAGATACACTACCAAAAACAATTACATGTGCAACTACTTATGCATATGAAACTTGACATTCTCACTAATGCACATCCAATATAATATGCAGAATTCAATGTGATACTTAACCCTTGGTGGCAAATGTCACCCATAACCCTGATTTCAAATGTTTATATTCATCAGAATAGCCCCATTGTTCTCAGTAACTGAATTTATAATAGGCAAACCTATAAAATAAATCCATGCTAATAAAATACTATTTATTTTATACTGAGGTCTATAAATGATTTTATTTTTTATATTTCCAGAAGGGAAAAAAAAAGTTTAAAAATCACAGCTATAATCTAACCTGCTCATTTTTCAGATGAGGAAACTGAGCAGAAGTAAAGGTGAGTGGCCAAGAACCCTCAGTTCACTGCTCGGAGCTGGGCCGCCCAACCCTGAGCCAGAACTTGAGGGCTAAGCTCTTTTCACACATGTTGTCTAATCTAATCTCACAGCAACCCAGTGGAGTAGGGATTGTAATACTGTCAGTGAGACAAACAAGGCTCTGACATATTGAATAACTTTCTCTAAATCACACAGCCAACAGGTGGCGTGGCTCAGCCTCCAAAGAGAGACCTCTTCCGTCTACATCGCTGGATGAGATCACTACAGGGGGTCAGGAGGTAGGGTGGTTTGTCTCTGGAGTCCTTGGGCCAGGTACAATCCCTAACATTGCCATCTCCACAAAGCTGCTGATAGAACAGAGGATCATATGAGAAAAGATGCTCACTAATTAGCCTTCCAATCCACACAGACCTACTTGTCACTTGCTCTGTGTCTAGGCAGTACTAAAGGCAATGGACATTTTTGAAAAGAAGCCACAACCATCATTATGAAAATGTACTTGAGTGCTGTCCCAGGCATGGTTCCTGATTGTATAAAATATAAACTAATTTTGTTGAATTTCAATGGAATCTCACATTACAGGAATTGCTAATAAGACTAGAGATTGAAGCTCTGAAAACAGGGAGAACTCACTTGACGCCAAATAGGCAGAATGACGTCCAAAATCACACCACAGCAGAGATCGGGCCACAGACCCCACCCATCCTTGCATGTGGCCCACCAAGCTGGCCAGGCCCACAGTACAGAAGCATACTGCTTATTCTCATTGTTGCCAACAAAAGACACCATTTGCTGATATTGCTGCTTCTGAAGGAATTAGTTCTACACTGAACTCTGCTTTATTATAACTCTCTTTAGATTCAAGGTCTTAAACACAAGCATCTGATTGACCCAGTGCAGGTTGCAAGCCCAAGCTTAAGCATCCAACTGGTTCAGTTGAGACCACGTGCCCAAGCACTAACTGCCAGGAATCTGAAAGAGGAAATTTCCACCCCCACTTTGGCTTCCATTGTGGGAACCAACTGGGGCATGCCTCCCTTTGTGTATTAGTTATCTATTGCTGCATAACAAATCTTCCCAAAACTTAGCAGCTTAAAACAAGAAACATGTGTTATCTTCCACAGTTTCTGAGAGTTAGGAATCTAGAAGCAGTTGGGTAGTTATGGCTCAGTCTCTCATGAAATTGCAAATAAGATATCAGCCAGGGCTATGGTCTGAAAGCCTGACAGAGGCTAAAGGATGTGCTTCCAAAGTGGTTTGCTCACATGGCCCACTAGTTATTGGCAGGAGGCTTCAGTTCCTCACCACAAATTCTCCATCAAGTTGTCTGAGTGTGCTTATAACATGACAGCCGTCTTCCCCCAGAGCAAGGGATCCAAGAAAGAGCAGAGCAGAATCCACCATGTGTTTCATGACCTAGTCTCATAATCATATGCAGTCACTTCTGTGGTATGTTATTGACCACACAGACCAACCCTAATAGAATGTGGGAGGGGATGACACGAGGGCATGAAGATGGGAGACAGGGGTCCTTGCTGGCTGTCTTCAAGGCTGGCTAGCATATTTGGGTTTTGCAAAAACAAGGAAAGGTGTTAAGAGACTGGGTAGTGCATAACAGTTAAGGTCCATTACAGGTAACTCTCAGGCACAAAGCCCACCTTCTAGGTTGTTGGCACTGTGATGGAAGAAAATATTAACAACATATAAGATAATGTTATCTCAGTTTAATATAAATAAGTGTCAAATTGTATCTGCTCTGGGTGACATAATACACTACTTTGAATTAGGTCATGAGTAAATGGAGGTGGGATAGCCTTGAAGACTTTATAATTCTACTTGGACTTCGCCCTAGACATAACCATTTGTACATTCAAAGCTGAGAGCTGATAGAAAAATAAATATTTCCATTTTGAGTGTGTTCCTAGGTGTTCTTTGTTCCCCTGGCAGCAATAATCCCAGTAATTGGGGTAATCCATGACCTGCCAAGGGGTTCCAAATCTTCAGAATCAAGCTCATTAGAGTTCTGTTTTCATGATGGACTTTTCTATATCTGATTACAAATTAAAGGAAACAAGTATCATGAAAAGCTGGCCAGGCCCAAGGTATGGAAGCACAAAGCATATTCTCCTTCCTTTTTCCAAATCACCTTTTTCTTAGGCATGAAAATACCCAGCCCAGCCTCTCTCGGACTTGACCCATTACCTTGACTTGCATCCATTCTATCCCTTCCCTCCTCTCTTAAATTCCCATTCCAGTACTTTCTTTATATTCCCTTTATTCAAGATGAGATTGCCTTCAAGTATTCCCAGAGAAGAAAGTACTAAATGGGGCTGGGGGGGACTCCATATCTGTTTTGTTTTCCTATTCTAGACAACCAATGTCATTCTCAGAATTCGAGCCAAGTGCCTAAGAGAGAATGGAGTCAGTTTTTAAA
The DNA here is from genome assembly GCF_011800145.1 of Mirounga leonina. NCBI lineage: Eukaryota > Metazoa > Chordata > Mammalia > Carnivora > Phocidae > Mirounga > Mirounga leonina. Next base: position 17,338,571 of record NW_023270377.1, read on the forward strand.
AATCGGAGCATCTGGGGTCCCCAGTGAACTAGAGCCCACTACATTCCTAGACTACTCTAAGCAAGAAACAAAACATATCTTTAAGTTTCTCAGCAAACTGATGTGCATGTGACAAGAGCTGTAATCAATAAGTAACTTGATAAAGTGGGTAAAAATTGACCCAGGAAAGGAGTGTAACATCCTATTAAAGCAAATTCAGCCCAGACCACTTTCAATCAGGCATACCACACTGCAAAACTCAGAGACCGAAGTCTCTGTGGGAGAAGCTGGATCAATATTTTAAGCCCAGACTCCTTAAGTTTGTGCTAACAACAAACCAGGAAAAAAAATTATTCCCTCTAAATTTAAAGACAGAAAAAAGGATGGGGAAAGCAGGGGAGGGGCAGAAAATATGTAGGTTGTAAGTTACACACAACTCCCAAGGAATAAATCTGTCTTTCCTGAACTAGACAAACACTTAAATCCACCAGCCCAGCCGCAAATGATTCTTCATGAATACTGAAAAAGGAGAGGGAAATATTCAGGTCACAAATTTATCTGATTGAAAGTCAGGAACTAAGTGAAGGCTGCAAAAGTTTGATTTCTTTTTCATTAATTTTGGGGGAGGAAAGAAAATACCCTGAGATGCTGGGGCACACAAGAAAGGGAAGCATCACAGTCTGCAATTTTTTCCCCCAAATTGCATGAATACCACCATATAAATATTTTCATTTGTGCAGGAAGTGTGATTCTGTGCAAGAGTTCTCATGAATAAGTACCAGGAATTCAAAGCAGACCTCCATTGGAATTCCAGAAGCATTTCGGCCGCCCTACCTGAGCACCCACCTCTTCTTACCTAGCCACAATAGCCAATCAAGAAAGCAATTCTCAAAATTACAGTCGGCTGAGAGAGGATATCAGAGGCTGAGGTTTGCAGCACTTTGATTGGATTCTAACTCATGGGGGCCATCAAATGTCTACTCACATAAGGCCCAAACACGGAGATGAAAAGTGAGAAACAAGCCAGTAGGACCAACGTAAATTATTCTATAGCCATTTCTCCTCCACCCTGGCTCCCCTTGAAAAGAAATTACTTAATCAAAACTACTTCTAATTGTTCCCTTTGCAACCTAATTTATGGTGGGTTTATGAGAACCTACTATGTGTTAAGCACCGCAGGGTATGTAGAAGGAAAAAAAGTGCCTAAAGCAGGTCCCTCCCTCAGGTTGCTCCAAACCATCCAGCGTTTGGGGGAAGAAGAGGTAGCTAGTAACAGATGGTGAGCCAAGAGTCAGAGCCAAGAGCCAGAAAGTGGGTGTCACCATTCACACCATAGGTGTTTGTAAACGTGGCTGAATGGAAGCGACAAGGGCTTTTGAATCAAGCAATAAGGGTCCAGGAGCACCTGGGTGGCTCAGTCAGTTAAGCATGCAACTCTTGGTTTCAGCTCAGATCATGATCTCAGGGTTGTGAGATCAAGCCAGCTCTGCGCTGGGTGTGGAACCTGCTTGGGATTTTTTCTCTCTCTCTCTGCCCTTTCCCACCTCTCTCTCTCTCAAAAAAAAAAAAAAAAAGAGGATCCAGGTCCTGGCTGTGCCCCCTGAATTTGAGCAAGGAACTTAATTTACTTGGGCCTCAGTGTCCCCATCTGCAAAATGGAGAGAAAATGCCTGCATTGTTTGGTTTCATAGAAGATTAAATGAGAGCTAGGAAAGTACCTAAAACTAAGTAGGTAATTGAGTAAACATCAGCTACTTCCCCTGGAGGCAGCAAGGAAGATGAACTCGCCAGCCCACGCTGGCCCTGTCAGCTCACCTGCTCACTGCTGCAGAGCTGAGTAGGAAAAGAATCGGAGTGGGGAGAAATTGGATCCAACTCTGGGAAAGATGATTGAGGCATTTCGAAAATTGAAATGGTAATGTGAACAGTTTTCAACGTCATTCCTCCTCCTTTGTAACTGAACTAAACAGTCTGCTGACCCTTGGAGGAGGGGAGTGTCTCTGGAAGGAGCCCCTTGAGCACCCAGACTCACTGAGCAAAGAACTGAGCTGGATACTTGCATGGATACAGGGGCAGTCAAGACAATACCCTGCTCCCCAACGAGCCTACAAGTGAGAGGAAAAAAAAAAAAAAGACAGAAATGGATTAAAAGTTGGGTGTCAATTACAGTGTCTGCCAATGGCCACTCCCCATCTAAGGGACACCCCCACCCCAACCCCACCCACACGCTTCGTACTATGTGATTCCTCCACCTGTAGCCATGGGAGATGAAACCAAGAGTAGTTGAACAAAGGAGCCAATTTATAGGTTTGCCAGGCATATTTGATGTGGCCCAGATATAAGAACAGACTCTGAGCCCATCTGATAACTTGCTCACAAATGTTAACTCCTTAGCAGTGGGAGCTAAAGCTGAAAAGTTATAACCTAGAGAATAGCAATGAGATGGACCATGTGCCAGGTCAAGTTGGGAAGTTGTAAGAAGTATGAATGAGAAGGCAAGGGGGAAAAAAATTAGGCAGCGTGGGTTGTATCTGTCAACCCACCTGTCAGGATCCTGGCAGGAAAAGGACCATACACTCAAATTGAGTAATTTGAGAAAGGTTGGATAAAGAGATTATGTTCCAAGCTAGGGGCAGGGTTTAGGGAATTAACAAGGGATAAGGCAGTACCTGAGGGCCAACCACACTGAGGTCTGATGTCGTGGTCTGATGTTGTCAGACCAGGAGAAGGGAGCTGAACGAAGGAGGAGACTGCCTTGGGCAGAGGTTGTGGCCAGCCCAGAAGGAAAGGAGCCAGGGAGTAAGTCTTCAACTTAACTCCACTCCCTCCTGTCCCATCCTGTGCTGCCTCCATTAGCCAAACCAAACCTGAGCCAGTGGATCATCCATTCAGGTGTAGAGGGAAAATGTCCTCCTTGCAGCATACTTTGCCTCCAATGATATCAAAACTGAATTTGTGTAGTGTTGTGGCTGGTCCTGACGAGCTGGAATTGTTCACCCACTGAGCCTCTTGGGTGACTCCAGAAGTCCAGACCTTCAGTAGACCTTACTACTGTCTCCTTCCTCACCAAGGAACCATGGGACCTATTTGAATAAATTGGGCTCAGACCTATGGAGAGTACAGGTCTTGATCCTTCACTGGCATGACCATTCTGACACCCTTTTACTAAGTCTTTCAAAAAACACCCTGACTTTTCTGAGAGCAACTCAGTGGATTTATTCACTGGTGTGTGTTCATTTGCCTGGTAGGTTCACAAACTCGGTTTCTGCTTTAGCTCTAATGGTCATTGTTTTACATGGTTCAGCCTCCCAGGGCACAGAACAGGGTCAGGATGAGTGAAAGGTGGTTCTGGAGGGGTAGACATAGCTATTCAAAGTGGATATTTGGGGGAAAGGTCAGTAGAGAAAGAAACTGAAGGAGTAGACAAACAGGGAGGAGCAGAGTCCCTGAAATGATGGGACATACTTCCATCCATGGCCAAGTTCATAAACTCTTATGTTCCCCAAAGCCATGTTTGGGGCTTTAGGTTGAATCTCCAACCCCACTCTTCCTGAGGCTGACTCTTTGGCACTGTCTGGATTCCCACACAATTGTTCCCTTAAGTACCGAGATATCAATAACACTAGCCACCTGACTGCATCCCTTGAGTTTCCCATCCAGGAGCTATTCTCCTCACCTGCTATCTTTCTCCAACTCCTCCCAGGGACCCAGTGGGCTGCCATTTGAGGGGTTAAATGTAGGTCCTTCAACAGTTAGGATGCCCCTCCCCACGGAAGTCATCAAGGAGGTGGAGTGGAACAGCCCCCTACTCCTTTACACTCTGTCTGCAGTCTCCCAGAAACTTCCATACCAGGCTGTACAGGTGTTTAGGAAGTTCTTTATTGAAGACTTAGGACAAATCCCAAAAGGGAATGATAACATAGCAGAGGACCAGTTAAAGGTCTTAATAACTTAATCTTTCCCCAGCGTCATCCAAATAGAAATGCAGTATGGCTTCTTCTTAGCTCCATCTTGGGAGCCAAACTCAAGAGGAAAGGAGCCTACTTCTCTTTTAACAGTTACCCCTTGGTTACCAAAATAGATCAGTCTGGAAAGGTCAGGATTAAATGTTGTTGTTCTCCTGCCAGGGAAAGGGAAGGGGGGCAGAGAGAGCGTAGTCAGCCTCCTCTAGTTACACTTATAAGAAGGTCCAGAATGCATGGGCAACCCAAGAGAAGTTTGGTTCTTGCAACCAAAAGCCAGGGAGAGATCACTGTGGGCTAGTGGGGTCCAGCCAAAGACCACACTAAATATGTCATCCTAAATCATCATCAGCCTCCAGGCAGCAAGGCGGGAGGGGTAAGGGGGGTCAGTAACACAATACAGTCAACTCAGGACCGAGGGCAAGGAGGAGTTAATTTAAGCAGACACATGCACTATTTAATCTGCAATTGGAAATTCTACAGCCAAAACATGTGGAAAGCAGCTCTGTGAGCAATATTTTACAGTTTTCATCAAAGAAACTCTGCTGCCTGCCTCTCTTGGGCTCATTTCCCAGGAGAGAAGAAAGGAAAAGCATGCAGAGATGCCCTCTGTGTCCTTGACTCAGGTGTGTGTGTGTGTGTGTGTGCATGCGCGCATGTGTGTGTGTTTTGGGGAGCATGTGGGGGAGGAGTGAGAATCACTCCAAAGAAGACAGCCCAAGAGAGGATGCATCCTAACCATGTCGGAGAAGGAAGGGAGTGCTGGCAGTGGGGTGAGCTGTACAACCTGCTCCTTGGGGACCTTCTCAAAGATATTATAACCCTACTATGAGCAGTAATATCACCTACCCGAAGCCAACTTCATTTAAGATGGCCACTGGGCGGGTCTCACACATCGGCAAAGCAGGGAGTCATCTAGAGGCCTAACAAGGGGCCCAAATGCTCCCCTAAATTTCACCTCCTCCACTGACTTCCACCGTGCCCCCAAATCCCCACCAGGAGAGTCACCTCTGTCCACAGATGTTCCTCTGCTCCAATGTAAATGTCACTTCTACAAGTCTGTACGGGTGATTCTCAAATTCAGCATCAGTCTGCTGGAGGGCTTGTGGAATTGTGAGGTGCTGGGCCCCAACTACAGAGTTTCTAACTCCATAGATCTGGAGTGGCGCCCGGGAATTTGCATTTTTATAAGCTCCTGGGGGATGCGGCCACTGCTGGTCTGGAGACCACTTGCTGAGAAGCAAAGGCCTGCGCTGAGAGACACCGCTGATTTCATTGAACCCGCTTCTGTTATTTGGCAGGGAGCAGATATGGGAGAAGGGACAGGACACAGGAGCTGTAACATTTGACAGTGGAAGGTAGGAAAGGTGTCCTGGAGGAGGTGCACCGCCCAGCAGTGAGCCCCCTCCCACTGGACGACCAGCCTATGCCAGCAAATCCTGGAGGGCCGGAAGAATGCGGTGCGAAATCAGATGGGATGTGAGGGGGGCCTTCACTCCTTTCCTTTTGTGGGGGGCAGACACAGCCAGGACCCTCCAAAGTGGGAGGGCGACCTACAGTTGCCACCTGAAGTCTCCAACGTGGCAGGTGTGGAGCAGCCCCACAGGGGGGGCTCGAGGGCCCCTGGTTCCTTTCCTTTTATGTTTACTGTTCACATCCAAAGCTGCTTCTCCACACTCAGCCCTGTTTACCCGAACACTACAAATGAGGGGCCCTGCATGTGACTTTGAGACATCTGTTTTCTCTTTGCATTGTTCTCATTCTGATTCCTCTCTCCCCCCTCCTTGTCTTTCTCTATCACAATGCAGTTTCCCAGAAATAGAATTCTGACAAGCTCCAGGAAAATCCGAAGGGTCCACTCGGTTTAAACTACAATTGAAAATCTTCCTGCTTCCACTCTGAAAAGGAGAGCACGTGTTTTTCGGAATTGGAGACAAAAGGGCCACCCCCTCCCCCCAACCACACGGTTCTGCAGGATTGTTTCAGGACTGCAATTAGAAAGAGCTCTTTGGATTTTAAAAATGGATTTCTAAATAATACATGTGGTTTGGTTTTTGGGGGGGGGGGTTGTTTTGTTTTTTTCAGAAAGAATAGCTTTCAAAGGTCCAGTTAGCTATTCCTTTGCATATTAAGGAATGTCTTTTATCTATCAAAAGTATTCTGTGGATCAGGCCAGGAGCAAGGACAGAAACTTAAAAGACTGGGAATAATTGGCTGACCAGTGAAAGATATTAATCATGGTTTGATACCTCTACAAAGAAGGCAGCGTTCCTCTAAGTACTGATGCTAAAATGCCTAATGCAAAAGACTGTGGCCTAATGGAGTAGTGGAATGGCCTGGAAAAGAGATGGGCAAAGATATCCCTGCGTTAGTCAGCGGCTTCTTGGATGCAGTTTTGCTTGGGGCAGCTCTTTAAGGAGAATAAACTAAAACTGTGAGTCCACACTCCCCAGCCCCCATCCTCAAACCCCGCAGAGTTCCTCTGTGACCCGATGGTCCACTTGTCCCTGCTTAAGCATCTGCAGGGATTTCCTTTGGCAGCCCTGTCCACCCCCCCCACCCTGACCCACCAGGTTGGTCTTGCTCATAGCAGTGCGAGCACTCACACACGTACACACACACCAGTTATCTTTCCCCATCCTCGCTAAGCTGCAGTCATCATGAGATGTGTTCAAATAACAAAATCACTGTTCTGTGTATTTCTTGGCATTTACAGCAACAGCTTGTCAGGTTTCCCCAAACCCATAAATACTCCGTCACAAAGGTCCCCCTTTATAGGCCAGCGTGGAGGAACTCAGCCATCTGCTTTCGGCTTTCAACCGTTTTCACTTATCTTCCACTTTGTTTTATGGGAAGGGATTAGGCCTGGATTTCCGTAGGTGCCCAGGTTTCATTCCACTGCCTGTCAGTTCTTCCATCTCTGGCCACATGTGTAGGCTGATAAGCGGAGCTCAGACACTCATCCTGCCTCACCAATGGGTCCCTGTCAAGGAACTTTAACCTCCTCGGTGTCGCCCATATTACAAAGCACATCTTTCACCTTCTCGGGGATAAGCTAAAAAAAAAAAAGAAAAAGAAAAAGAAAAGAAAGAAAGAAAAAAAGAAAAAAAACAAACCCTGCCCTGGCATGATGTGGTCAAATGGGGCAGTTCAAGAAAGCACAACAGCTGTGGAATCCCTCAACATGAAAGGACACTCCACCCATGGATGGTTCTTGGGTTCTGAGTGCACAGAGTAGCTGCACATGCTTTTGGAAAAACAAGGAGATTCTGAAACAGACCAGAATCGTGTCCTTGAAGGAGGAGGAGAGTTCAAATCTACCACATGGGCTCAAGGCAGGTGCGCTTGTGGGAAGGGAGAGCTCTACAACAGCCTACAGAGTGGTTCTCGAGGGTGGTACCCAGAGCCGCCCCAGTAGAGTCACCTGCGCTCGTGTCAGAAAGGCAAATGCTCAGCCCCACCCCAGACCTGGTCACCAGAAGCTGCATTTCATACACCCTCCAGCTGACTAGAGAGCACACTGGAGTTGGAGGAGCCCTCGCTTAGTGGTCAGGGTGGGGGTGGCGCGTGTGGGCCCTGTGTAGCTGGCAGCCTGCTTGGGGTAACAGGGCAGATGCCCGCCTGGTTCTAGACCAGCTGGCAATCTGGGTCAGTCACTTTACTACTTGGGACAGCTGTAGAAGATCCCTGGTTTTCCAGATTCCAAGGAGTCAACTCCAGATTCCAGATGGAATCATCTGGAAAATCATCAGATTCTCCGCCCCCCCCCCCCCCCCCAAGATTCTGATATAATGAGTATGGAGTGCAGCCTGGGCATCCGAATTTTTTAAAGCTTCCCAGGTGATTATGATATGAAGCTAAGGATGAAAACTGGAGCACTTGATGGCCCTCAAGGTCTTGCTAGCTCTAAAACCCAATTATTTGGCCAATTCCATGGCTCTAGATAAGTACTAGAAGTTAAAAAAATTAAATTAAAACAAATTTAAACCTAAAGCTAGGATACACCTAAGTCTTGATTTATTTTACTATATACCTGATTTAAGTAGGTTTAAAAATAATAATTATTGAAATCTCTGATTAATTAGTTTCCAGTTAATTGAAGCCTTACTCTAATATTTCTTTTAGTGGATTTCATACTTTATGTGAGAAGTTTCACGGCATGGACTCTGTTTCTCAACAGATCTCCACTCTTAAATTTTATTTAAGCAAGTGGATGAATTGCCTATCTATTTTTTTACTTTGAAGTTAAGGTATAAATGTATAGTGAGTTCTATCCTCTAATACCAACCTAGGATCTTTTTCAAAACCACATGTTCACTGAAGTTAGAGGAAGATACTTAAAAATAAAGAGCTGTTTTCAGTCTCCCTTCTAAAGCATTGCATTGCATTTCATCCCTTCCTAGGTGGATTTCTTGCTGTTTTATTTGGTGAAAGACTCTGTGGTTTGGGTTTCCATGGACTGACCTATTTAGCTTCCCCACTTTGGATAAGTTTGGCTAGGTGAATCAATTTATATAGTCTCCTCTGAATTGTCACTCTTTGTGACAAGCGAAAAATTGAAATTTGCAAGCCATTAGCTGTTAAGATGGTACACAAGATTTTAAGATTTGTTAGGGGGGAAAAAGGAAAGAAAAACTCAACTGGTCAGATTAGGAGTTCTTTTTTTTAAGCTCTATATATACATGGTGTATTTTTAAGAGGGTTTTAATAAATTTAATAGAAGAGAATGCATCTCAGCCTTAGGCAAAACTGAAAACTTGTCTGTGGAGCCATACGGAACCAGCAGACCCTCCCAGTTTCTCTCTCAGAACCTCCTGCTTTGGGGGGCCGTGCTCTCTAAACACCTGCTTCATCCTTCTCTGTCCAAGGACCAGGTTTTTTGGATTCCCCACACTCATGACAGAAAATGGCAACCCACCACTTTTGAGTTTATAACACTCAAGCATAAGCAAATGGTCCCTAATTAACATGACTCTTTTGGTCATGGTTCTGAAAACCCACAAGAGAGGATGTGATGGCCCAGCACAAGTTGTGTCCACACTTGTTTCAGTCTGTGGCCACAGATGGGTAGAAGGATATTCACTATAAACATGGCTGTCATCACTCGCCATATTGGAGAACAAGAGTTAAAACTCAGAGAAAGGGGGATATCAGGAACTGGGCAGATTCCCCAAAAGGAGTTTTCAACTGTTACCCCCTTATTTGAATAATACAGTTTCATCAGCATGTTCTCTGAGCCTCACCATTATTCCTTCAAGTTGGGCTTTTGTCAGGACTGTCAGAGATATGGCCCCCCACCCAATCCTTCCCATGCCTCACTGAGCAGTGATGGATGCAACAGATGATCCTGTGTTCTATATCATCTCAATCATGATTCACATGACAAAGACTCATGATTATCCCCAATATCTATTCCTTCTTCTGTAAAATTAGAACTTGTGGTTAGGCAGATGGCCAGCCAGAATAAAGATTACATTTCTTAGCCTCCCTTACATCTAGGTATGACCATTTCACTAAGTTCTGGCCAATCAGTTCTGAGCAAAAATGGTAAGTGCAACTTTTAAGCCACACTCATAGAAGGGGCTTTCCCTCTCCTCTTCCTTCTTCCTCCACCCTGCTGCTGAGAACACGAGCATGGCAGCTGGATATCTTGGATCGTGAAGATCAGGGAATGCTGGCAGAGCAACAACATAGAAGGAGCCTGGGCCCTGATGATGTCAGAGAGCAGAGCCACTATATCAGCTGACCATTTACATGAGAGATACGTACAGGTCTACCTGGTTTAAACCACTTTTATTTATGTCTGTCGCACACAGCAGAAACTATGTCCTAACTAACACTGCTTGTACAGTCATAAACTTCCAGAACTTTAGTGTGATAATGTAATTTAGAAATTATCCAGCCCAACCCTTCATAATACAAATGAGGACTTGGGCGCCTGGATGGCTCAGTCGGTTAAGCGACTGCCTTCGGCTCAGGTCATGATCCTGGAGTCCCGGGATCGAGTCCCGCATCGGGCTCCCTGCTCGGCGGGGAGTCTGCTTCTCCCTCTGACCCTCCTCCCTCTCATGGTCTCTGTCTCTCATTCTCTCTTTCAAATAAATAAATAAAATCTTATTTAAAAAAAAACAAATGAGGACAGATTTAGCAACTAAGAAGAGAGAGTGAATGCCTCATTGCACATCTGGGACTCGACCTAGGTCTTCCGGCCCCTTCTGACCCCCCTTCCAGCCGCAGAACTTTCTATCTGACTCCACCAGTCTCCTCCACTAAAAAGGTAGTGAATATTCAGCAACATATGATCAAATTTGGTTTTTAAAAACTTTTTCCTACATACAAGATGATGTGTACATAAAACAACAGCAATCTCCCTTTCATACAAGGAAAAAAGAGTCTCTGTTCTCTTCTTGGTCTGCCTACTTTTATTTCTTTACAGCTCATACTTTGAATCCTCACTGTATCTGCCCTCCCTCAAAGCCAGACCCAGCATAAGGTGGGTGCCATGGGACATGCAGGAAGACACTGAATCTCCCTGGGCCTCCCATTCCTTCCTTGAAAAATAAAATTAGACAAATCCGTTCACCTCTGAAATTCTGCAGTTCTGTTAAGGTTGTGTAGGCTCTCCAGTCTGATCCTGACAGAAATGTGATTTCCTTGGAAACTCTTTCCCACTTTGAAAGGACAAAACTAAGCTTTCAAACATAAAGGCTTCAAGCACCCTGCATTCCATGCTCCCCACTGCCCGGACCTCAAGAAGACCCTGCTGGGTACACAGGAGTTGGCATATGGTAGGTAAAGTGCCACGACCAATTGTTCACAATCAGCTCTTGTTTTGCTAACCTGTTATTTGCCCTTTCCCTTTTGTGGAATGGATGAGCCAGCTGGGTTTCCTGCACCCCAGAGTGCATCTGGGAAATCGGGACCTACAGAAGCAAAGGCAGACAGGGAAGATCAATGGTGATACCGCTCTTGCTCTTGACTTCACTGAGCCCTTCTTGGTGTTTACAAGCCCAGAACCTGGGTTTGAACTCCCATCTTCGCCCATTTTGTGGGAAAGGAAAGGCACATATAGAACCCCCAAACACCAACAATCTGATCATACCTCACCTGAGACCCATCATCAGTTGCTTTTAGAAAGAAAAAACTAAATACATGGGGAGATGAAATCAGAAGAAAGTAGAAAAGGCCCCAAAAAGTTGTTTGCCTCAACTGAGAAAAGAGCAAAGACTATAGAAGGAAAATCAAACCAGAACACAATGGTATATATATAGTCATCTACTTCTTGCCTTTAAAATAATTTAAGAGGTGCCTGGGTGGCTCAGTCGCTTGGGTGTCTACCTTCAACTCAGGCCATGATCCGGGACTCCCAGGATCAAGCCCCACGTCTGGCTCCCTGCTCGGCAGGGAGTCTGCTTCTTCCTCTGCCCCTCACCCTGCTCACACTCTCTCTCTCTCTCTCTCTCTCTCTCTCTCACTCAAATAAATAAATAAAATCTTTAAAAAATAAATTAATTAAATAAAATAATAATTTAAAATTATGCCATTACTAATCTAAAATTAAATTTTGCCTCTCTTTTACTTCTTTGCTGTCCACACTTTAGCTCATCTCTGGAGTGTCATGTCACTCACTACAGAGCAAGATGTAGCCTCCATGACCCCCTCACAAGGGGATTGATGCTCAAGCACCAGTAGTCCAGGACAGAGAGTGATCACACCTCCACCAGGGAGAACTTATGGAGCCTTTCAAGGGGGGTCCTAATCCCTCAGTCAGAACTGGGGAGATAGGAGGAACAACTCGTGAGGCTTGCAAGAGTGTTCTCTCTCTGCCTCTGGGGCAGAAGCAGCACCCGGATTAAGCCACATCGTACCCTTACCATAGAGAGCTGCCCAGGAGCTCATGACATCCTGTGTACTTCTGGCCTCAAAATGCTTCACCTTGCTTTTCCGTCTGGGCTGCCGACATGCCATCCAGACTGAGGAAGACCTGGAAACGTCGGGGCCACGTGAGCCACAGCCACGGCCACCTCGGCAAGCAAAGAAGCACCCAGGAGGCCGGGCTAATGCTGGTGGCATGCATCACCACAGGATCAACCTTGACAAATATCACCCAAGTTACTTTGGAAAAGTTGGTATGAGACATTACCACTTAAAGAGGAACCAGAGCTTCTGCCCAACTGTCAACCTTGATAAACTGTGGACCTTGGTCAGTGAGAAGACATAGGTAAATGCCACCAAAAACAAGACTGGAGCTGCTCCTATCAATGATGTGGTGCAATCGGGCTACTACAACGTTTTGGGAAAGGGAAAACTCCCAAAACAGCCTGTCATCATGAGGGCCAAATTCTTCAGAAGAACAGCAGAGGAGAAGATTAAGGGTCAGGGGCGCCTGCGTTCTAGTAGCGTGAAGCCACATTGGCAGGTGGGGGGAGGGGGTTCATTAAATGCTAACAAGTGCTAAAAAAAAAAAAGAATGTTTCACCTTTCCCCATTTGTCTCCTAGGCCCTAGGGAAACATGGCTATTTGTCTGCTGGACACAGAGGATGAACCTAAGGGCCAAGATGCTACCCAAAGCCCAAGCCCAAGGCTCTCCTTGGAGTCACAAGATGCTCTGCCAAAGGGAAAACAGAAGGGTCTTTCAGGACAAACATCTCCAAGTTGAGGATGAGGGTCTCCAAGGCAGGCTGATTTCTCCTACCTCTCTTGAGCATGACCACACTTCTCTTCCTAAACGACAGTTTGGCTAGTTGTACTCCAAGAGGCTGAAGCTAGGAGAGAGTCATGCCTGGGGCACTAACCACACATTATCTCATTTAATCTTCACAGTCTTCCGCTTGAGAGCTTTGCATGATCGTTATCCCCCATTTTGCAGATTTAGAGAAAGTGAATTGTCCAAGGTCATAGGGCCAATCAGTGGTGAAGTCAAGATTCCAATCCAGACCTGAGCTCGCCACTAAATCATAGCGCCTGCCGGAGCATAGATGTCCACTGGAGAAGCCACTCTGTGGGCCCCAGGCACCAGTGGGTATCACCATCCCCTGCTTCCTGAAGGAAGGGCCTGTAACAATGTCCCCTTGGAGGACAGCTGGGACCGCCTGTTACCTTCCACTTAGGAGTTGCTTTTTTTCCAACACTTTTGCCAGCCTGTGGTTCCCATTCTGGGAAAGTCATAATCAGGATAATAAATTTTCTTTCTAGGTTCCTGTTTTTGAATGCTCTCCATTTTAAAGAACACGGGTTCCCGTTCTAGGAACTATTGGTTGTTTCTATCACTGGGTTTCTCTATGTATTTCTGAAAAGCTTTAAAAATCCAAAGTGGAATTGATGACATTGTCTTTTTCTTTCGCCACATAGTGTTTCTCTGAAATGAGCGACCATTTCTATGCCTCATAGATACTCAGGCTTTCCCTTAAAAAAATAAATGCAAGACCTCCTTTGCAAAGGGCAGCTCAAGTTCGAAACATGGGCCGGGGAGATTTTTATGTTCGCATGCTGGATCAAGACTTCAGTCTACTGAGCCAGTCCCAGCCTGTATTTACACTAGCAGGCAAGGGTCTGGGGTGGGAGGGCCGGTGCAGCCCCCACCCTCACAGCTTCTGCTCCAACCCTGGCCCCTGCTCCACCAGTTGACACCAACTGCAAGTAACTGTGAATTATAATCTTTCCCACATAAGAAATTGTCTTTAAGAAAAATGATTATTCTTTATCCATTTGAGATAGCCACTTCAAATTTCAAAAGTTAATGGGTTAAAGAATGCTAAGGAGGCAAAAACAATCAGCAGACAATGGTAATTAAACCAGAATCAAATTACAAATTAAGAATAGACCCAGGAAAACAAAACTTGCTTCAGCCAAATTGAAATCTATGAGTTACAAGTTGAACTCATGGCATTTAGGCTTTCGACGTAAGTCATGATAAAATTTCAGGCAGAGAGCCTGCTGAGGACAAGCAGCTCTCTCCACTGCAGCCAGATTCTAACACCTCCATGGGAGCAACATTGTAAACTGCACGGATAACGTATTCAAATAGCCTCCGCTTCCATAAATTCAACCCTGCCAGTATTTGCAGACACTGAATTCCGAAAATCCCGTCATAAATAAAAAGTTTGCAAGCCACCACCTCTTCTTTAAACTCGGCCACAGACCATAAAAAATAAAAAATAAAAATTATGAAGTTACATCTCTCCAAAATGTGCATAGTCTCCGGGGCCACGGGAGCCTTAGCAGGTGAAAGAGGAAGGCACGTGACCCCTGAAGGCCCAGGCAGCCTTTCCCTCAGCCGGAGAGATGCCTCAACATCTTGTAACTCCTGCAGCTTTGCCCTTAGAATGAAAACTTAGATGCCTGCCTCACCTTCCCAAAGATGCTGCTTGAAATCCCAATTTAGAAGTCATCTGAGGGGGCGCCTGGGTGGCTCAGATGGTTGGGCGTCTGCCTTCGGCTCAGGTCATGATCCCAGGGTCCTGGGATCGAGTCCCGCATCAGGCTCTCTGCTCCTTGGGAGCCTGCTTCTCCCTCTGCCTCTCTCTCTCTCTCTCTCTGTCTCTCATGAATAAATAAATAAAATCTTTAAAAAAAAAAATCTTAATGGAGCAGTAACTTTAAAAAAAAAAAAGAAGTCATCTGAGAACTGGATGATACCATAAAAACAATTGTATGTCACTTTGTTAATCCATATATCTAATTATCTCATTTGATTCCTCAAACTCGGTTTGTAATGTCGGAAACAAGTTCACAGAGCCCAAGGATTAACTCCAAAATCACAGGGCTCACAAACGCAGAAGCAGAACTCATACTCAGGTCTTCTGGCTCCAAGTCTGTGCTCCCTGCACCAAACGATGCCTTGCTCTCATCACAGAAACCTCGAAATGTTGTGACCTGTGTTAAGTAAGAGAGCTGAAATATTGCCGCTCTGTTAACATGAGTTCAATGCTGTGGGCAGTTGCTAAAGGTAAGTTTCTTGCTGTCCCAGAATTGGACCAGTCAAGGCCTGGATCCTCAAATCAAGGAAAAATGAAAATACAAAATTTTTGCTTTTTTTTTTTTTTTTTTTTTTTTAGATTTTATTTATTTGACAGCGAGAGAGGGAACACAAGCAGCGGGAGTGGGAGAGGGAGAAGCAGGCTTCCCGCGGAGCAGGGAGCCCGATGCGGGGCTCGATCCCAGGACCCTGGGATCATGACCCGAGCTGAAGGCAGACGCTTAACAACTGAGCCACCCAGGTGCCCCACAAAATTTTTACATTTAAGAGAAAAGCCTTCGAACACGGATGTGGCATCTAAAGCAACCTCGCTTTTGTTCCTTCTAAAAATTAGCACACCATTCCCGAAGATCTCTTACACATCTATTTACAAGTAGCTATGAATCCAAATCAGACGGCAACCTTGGATCCAGCTGTTGTTTCTCCAGCTCACAAAAATCTCCATGAACCCCCCCGACCCCGGTGCTAAATTACTACCTCCATCCTCTTCGTTTAACCTCAAACTGGGTCACCTTCTAATCAAGAAAAATTAATGACTAGCAACATATTTTTCTCTTCCTCTTAATTAGAGTAATTCTACCCTGGCAGTAACTCTCAGACTGAAATGATGCTAATGACAAAGTTTTAATTCAGAGAAAAGGGGCAAGCCATCAAAAGCAACCAGCCCCGGCTATGCCTGGTTAATGGCTAGTCAAGAGACCAGGCCCACGGCCCATTTACCGTGAAACGAATGGGACTTCAGCTCCGGGGACCCTCACATAGCCGGCCCCCTCCCCTCAAGGCCCGGAGCCATAGTGCACATGGTCACAAGTGTTTGTAAAATTTTCAGAAGTAAGACATTCTAACCACAATTGGTTAAGATTAATCTCTTGCCACTCTAAGTTTCCCTCAGCCATACTTCCCTTCAGATTAGGCGGGACTAGAGTGACTACTGGCATTTTTGGAATCCAGACAAGGGGCAGTGTGGAATTCATTTAGTTTGGGTTTAGAGACCCATGTGTCTGTAGCTCGCAGTCATTTCCGTGTATAGGTAGGTTAGCGCCGGCTCTCCTGGTATAGAGAGGGCTTTCATGAATACTGCTCCCCGCCATGAGGCCCCCTCACCAGAGCCGCAGAGGGGAAGGGCCAGAGATCCCACCGCATTCCGTCGCCATGTTGGACAAAGTCCTTGAACCCCTCAGAGCCTCAATGCCTCATCTGTAAAATGAGGATAGAACATCGCCTTTCTCAAAGACTGGCATGATTTACTAAAATCGATTACTATCAGGGCGCCTGGGTGGCTCAAATGGTTAAGCATCTGCCCTCAGCTCAGGTCATGATCTCTAAGTCCTAGGATCTAGCCCCAAGTCGGGCTCCTGGCTAAGCGGAGAGCCTGCTTCTCCCACTGCCTCTGCCCCTCCCCGCTCATGCTCTCTCTCTCTCTCTCTGTCTCTGTCTCTCTGTCTCAAATGAATAAATTTTTTAAAAATCTTTAAAAATAAATAAATAAATAAATAAAATGTATTATTATTAACACTAGCATTACTCTGTATCAGGCAGTGTTAGGTGCTTAACATATATTACCTCAATTAAGCCTGGGCTTAGAGAAATTAGGTAATTTATTCAAGCTCACACAGCTGATAAACTGAGGAACCATGAGGTGACTATGAGCAGTCTTTCAACCACCATGCTACACAGGGGCTCAGCCTAGATGCTCAGTGTTACCATTAATGCCTAACATTTATGGGAATGTGGGCCAAGCCAAAGTCGGGCACTCACAGGAGAGTGATGGCAGCCAACGTCATGCCAGGGGTCGGGGTTGTACAGGACAGACAGAAGGTCTAGGCTATGGTCCAAGGAGCAGGATAGGGATCATAACCTACAGGGAAACATCAGCAAAAACAACTACCATGTGCCAACCTGCATGCTAGGCATATCCCATATATTTAAATTAGGACCCTTTTATACATATTAAACCAGCAAAAAAAAAAAAAGTTCAAAAATAATAATATTCAATGCTGGCAACATTTTGCCCACCTGCTACATTCATTTATTCATGTCAGGTATGTAAATTGCTACACTCCTAGAAAGCAATTTGACAACATATATCAGAAACCGTGAAGATATTCATACCCTTTGACACATTAATCCCACTGCTGGAAATGTCTCCTAAAGAGATCTTTGAAAGAAAGCAAAAGATCTATTTACACAAAGATGCTCACTACAATGATATTTGTGATTCTGAAATTCTGGAAGCTTCTGAAATGACCAAAGAGGGGAACTGGTAGATAAGTGATAGCACTCCACCTTGATGAGCTCGTTAAAATGAGTCACGGGGTCTATGCAGAACACAGACAAGCACATCACACGTGCGCAAGGACTCCACGGCAATTATACTATTTTTGCAACTATAGATCTGTACAGACGATGGCAGGAAGCAAAACCAAACAATTACCTTAGGGTGAGGCATTGTGGGAGATCTCATTCTCCTTATACCTTGGAGTGTTCTTCTGGTGGTGTTATAGCTGGAGGGAAGCAGAGCCACCAAAGACCCACACAGATGACAGCATGGGTCATGGGGCTAGAGGACAGAGTTGGTCAAGGACGATGGACAGTTCCAGCAAACAGCTCAGCTGTGGTCCACCAGCCAAACCAGGACTCTGGCCTCTCCACCCTCCCCATCAGCAACACCCAAATTGCTCTCAGTCTCAGTTTCCTTCATTGTGCTATTACGCTTCAATGTACTATTACCTTTTGAGGGACAACCTCACAGGGTTATTGGGTGGGGGTCCATTCAGATGATGCTGTTTCATTTCATTTAAGAACATCTTTCTGGCATCTGTCCAAAGACATCAGAGAGTAGGGGTACCTGGGGGGCTCAGTCCATTGGGCATCTGACTCTTGATTTCTGTTCAGGTCATGATCTCAGGGTCGTGAGATCCAGCCCCATGTCGGGTTCCACACTCAGCCTGGAGTCTGCTGGAGATTCTCTCCCTCTGTCCCTCCCCCCTCCGCACTCCCCACCCTGGCTCACACCTGTGTGCTCTCTCTCTGTCTCTCTCTAAAATAAATAAATAAAGCTTAAAAAAAAAAAAAAAAGACATCAGAGAGTCAACGGTACAGCTCCAGCCTTCCATTCCAGATCTTGGGGTGGAACAGGTTTACAGGCTGGCACCTAAGTCTCCAGCTCTAAGTGCTCTCATGTAATGGTCTGGCAGCCTCATGAGTGTGGCAAAGCACAGACTCAAGTTAAGTCACTGATCATGGGGGTTATCCTTTTGCTCTTGCTGTCTCCAGTGTTCTCTTTCCTGGCATGCTGGACACCCACCCTCTTCAGGACCAAGAGAACAAATTCCTCAATTCTCTCTCTTGAGCCACCATCAAAAGGAGCAAATACCATTCTCTACCCAGTTACCCCTGACTTGCACCATGACGGGTGCAGGAACTACCTGGAGCCAGCTCTGAAGCCATCCAGGAACACCATCATTGTGAGCTGAGCCCCCCAAACCCAGAGCCTCATCTCTTCTCAGTCTGGCTGCCCCACCATCCCCAAAGCCAGAGGTGGTGTGAAGGCTCTGAGCAGAATGGCCTTCCCTAGTTGCTGCCTGGTAGACTCCAGCCATGTTTAAGGCCCAGCTCAGACAGACCCTAGAGGATTGTTTCTCACCCCTGCCACTCTTGACATTTTGAGCCACATAACTGTTCCTTATAACAGGCTGTCCTGTGCATCGTAGATAGTTAGCAGCATCCCTCTACTCATTAGATGCCAATAGTACCCCCAACATCCAATTTTGATCATCAAAGATGTCTCCAGACATTGCCAAATATTCCTTAGGGGACAAATCACCCACTGTCTCCTCCCCCCACTGGAGAAAGATTCCCTTTCCCATCTATTCATTCCCATAATATGTATATATAGTATATTGTATATTATATATATTGTATATACATATATAGTATATATATTGTATATGTATATATGTGTAATATATATAACATGTATTTAGTTACATGTATTACATATATGTGTAATATACATTTATATGTAAAATATATAAATATCTCCCTTTTATCTTTATTATTTCATCCTATTTCATCCTTTCTCTACCTGTCTCTTCTGGGGCAGATCTTATTTTCTCCAAGGCAAGGCTGTATCCTGAGTAATGTTACATCCCCAGCACATTGCACAGAGCTTGGCACAGAGCAGGTGCGTAACAAGTCCAGTGGAGTTCAGTGATGGCTTAGTGGATCCCAGGACATTTCAGAGATGAATAGAGATGACCCTGACCTAGAGTTGTAACACTTCATTCCCTCCCAAATTGGGGTGGAAACGCTGGATGGTATGTACATTTATTGGTGAGGGGGAAAAAAAACCCAGACTTTATTCTTTTTGCTGACAGACATGCTCAAGAAAGTTTGGAGTTGTGTTGGGGATTACTTTCAGTAAGTTTCTAGTTTGAGATCTCACTAAGCCATACCCATGGGGTCTAAACTGCATATTCCAAGAGAAAAGACAAGAAGGAATACTCCCAAAGCCTCAAGGCATTGATTTACACTTGGTGAAACTCTCCCTAAATCTCATCTGACTTTACTTACAATAAGATGTCCCGTGCCTCCCCAATGGATAGACTAACAAGTGAAAACGTGCTTACCCCGAGCATTGAGGGATTTGGATGAGCCACGGGTTAGAGGCCACCGTAATCAGGGATAGGAGGCACTGAAGCTCAGAGTCAGGTTCCAAAAAGATGGATGCTGAGTTGTCTCCAATGCTCTAGAGAAGAAAAGAAGAAAAAAAAAGAAAACACGAGAAAAGTGGATTTACTTTCTGTTGGATAAGCAATACCCTTCCCTCCAGCAAAATCTATGTAAATAACCTTGATGTAGAGCACCTCTGAAAGAAATTGACCTTCTGAAAGATAAATGGAGCCTTTGAGGAATTTTCTTAAGACTTTAAATGAGCTTGGAGAGTCTGTAGAAAGTACCTCTGCCCCGCCCTCTCTAGATTAATGAGTGTACATGTGTGGGTGCCCGCACACATGGACTGTGCCTCTTTTCTCTGGTGATCATTCAGGTTGCCCTGCCTTTATGCTTGGGACTCCAGGAAGAGGAGTGGATGATTTCAGCGGGACCAGAGCCAACGGTGGGATCCAAGAGCTCTATTTCCCCAGGTGTCCTCTGTACACTTAGGGGCCCTCCACCCCATCCCACCAAGCTCTGGGGCAGCTGAAGAGCCCAGGCCCAACCCCCTCCCACTTGGCCTAGCAAAACAATGTCCTGTACAGACCTATCAGCCCCAGAGCTTCTTGGCTTCTTTCTCCAGTGGAATTAAAAACAGCCTTCAAGTGAGGAGTAGGAGTAGGCAGGGGGTGGGGCCTGGGCTGCATCCAAGAACTCTCAGGAGACCCCCTTAAGTTAAACCTGGCTATAAAGGTGAGAGCAGGTGTGGTCAGTAAGGGCCCTCAGCTCCCAAACAAATACCTTCCCTCAGTCCACTGAGCCCAGAAATCCCCCATGAGAGCTAAGGCTGAGAGCGAATACACCAGGGAGAAGTAATAAATCACCCTCAAAACATTCACTGTAAAGTACAAACCACTCCTCTCTGAGGTCATCTGCTCCCTTCCCCCACTCCTTGACCTCCCTTTTTCAATAATGGTACCTTCTTATCCTTCAGGCTGGAAGTTAAATGCCTTCCCCTCAGAGAAGACTCCCCTGTCCACTCTGCCCTGAGTTAGACCCTCCTGGGAATCGTGATCATGGCTCCCTGCGCATGTCCTTCATGAACAGCGCCCCGCCCCCCACCATGCTGGGGTTATGTCTGTGGTGTAAGTATCTATCTCCCCCACTGAACTCTAAAGTCCCTGAAGAAGATCAAGCCCGTCTTGCTCACCTGAGCTATGCCCATTCCTCATTCCCAGCAGTGCCTGGGGAATAGCAGGCTCTTTATGAGTACTGTGAAATTCACTCATTCATTCATTAACCAATAAAGATTCTTCTCCAGAGAAGGTTATTCATCAGTAAGTAGAAGGAGGTAAGACCATATGGTCTGCCAAGCCAGGGGTGCTGGGCTTAGTCTTCCTGGCCTTATGCCACAACAGGCAAATGACCAAGCATGCCCACAGACCAAATATGTGATTCCTACTAACAATATAGTCTATGGCTAATACAAAAATAAGGCACTCTTAATATGGTGTGACCTTGTACCTAGAGCCATAACAAATCCCAGGTAACATGGTTTGCTAAAGACAGTTGTTGTCGGGGTGCCTGGGTGGCTCAGTCATTAAGCGTCTGCATTTGGCTCAGGTCATGATCCCAAGGTCCTGGAATCGAGCCCTGCATCAGGCACCCTGCTCCACGGGAAGCCTGCTTCTCCCTCTCCCACTCCCCCTGCTTGTGTTCCCTCTCTCGCTGTGTCTCTCTCTGTCAAATAAATAAATAAAATCTTAAAAATAAAATAAAAAAGACAGTTGTTGCAACCAAACAATAAGGCTAGAATTTCAGAGGAAATTCTATGAATTCTAGAAAATATGGATGAGAGCCCAGGTATCTAGGAAAGGCCAGTTTTGGGGCTTCTGCTGACTTGTAAGATCTCCACCTAAACAGGATGGTAACCAAAAGTATCACCTGAGTGCCTCTCTCATGTTGGAGCTCAACCTGATATCAGCTCATATCTTTTGGGGAGACTTTTATCCTCTAAGCTCAAGGCTATAAAGTGTAATTTGTACAAACTATATTTAAGTGTCCATTCTTTTTTTTTTAAGATTATTTATTTGAGAGAGAGAGAGAGCATGTGTGCAGGAGAGACAGAGAGGGTCGAGGGGCAAAGGGAGAGAATCTTCAAGAAGATTCTGCATTGAGTGTGGAGCCCAACATGAGCCTCGATCTCACAACCCTAAGATCATGACCTGAGCCCAAACCAAGAGTCGGAGGCTTGACCAACTGAGCCACCCCCAGGTGCCCCCGTAAGTGTCCATTCTTAATGCCAAACCTCTGTTAGACTAACCCAGACTTCACTGAGCATGGGAAGAAGGGAAGAAGATAGGAAAGATTAAAGGAAAAAGACACCAATAGGTTCTTGAAAGTGTCAGAGACAATCTTGACCAAATTTGCCTATTGCCTGGGATGGAACCTGTACCCTCTGCTGCCTTGGGGAGCTAAGGAACAACAAAATAACAGAATTCTGCATTCCCATCCCCACTTCACTGCTCCATGGTCATGTGTCTTGCCTTTGGTCCCTTCCTTGGACTAATATGCAAGAAGACTGCTCTGAAACATGGGTAAAACCACAGTATAACCTGGAAATTGAAGAACAGAGCTTAACACATCAATCTGAGACAACCCCTAAGTCATGACTCAGGAACCTAACTAAGTCCAAATACTAGATCTGCAGTGACTCTATCCCTCGGAAGATGTGTTAAATCAGCCAAATGTGAAGAGGCTCTCTAGGGTAGCCGCAGGTAGAACAGAGTCATAACCACGCCTCCAGGGGGAGAACGATTCCAAATGAATCTTAAACCACATGAAGTTTGGGCCCATCAAATACTAAAGCTCCACAGGTTTCATTAGTTTCCTGAAATGTAGTTGTTTATGCAAAATCAAACATAAATTCTGTTTGGGTGATAATCTCTTTGAATCCCTAAATCCCCCTTTTGATTTTCAATCTCAGACAAGTGAAGGAAGAAAACCAAATTCCTCTGCTTTGAACCCCAAACATCTTGGCAACTTTGGGCCCCTGAAGACTGCAGGTGGGATCCTCACTTGCCTTCCTCCAAATCTCCAAGTTCCATGGAAGTTTTCTGGATGAGAAACTAAATACAGCACCAACTCCATTGAGTACGACTCAGTAAGGTCATGGCCAAGAATTTTTAAAAACAGTCACGTTAGACACTATTAAAGACTTTAAGGATTTTTCTTTCCTTTTCTTTCTTTAATGTGGCATTGGCATGCAACCTTCCTCAGGTAGATCTAGCCAGTTGCAAATAACCAAAAGCCATTTTATTTATTTATTTTTTAAGATTTATTTATTTATTTGAGACAGAGAGCATGAGCAGGGGGAGGGACAGAGGGAGAGAATTCCATGCAGACTCCACGCCGAGCACAGAGCCTGATGCTGGGCTTGACCCCACAACCCTGAGATCATGACCTGAGCCAAAATCAAGAGTCAGACACTGAATTGACTAAGCCACCCAGGTGCCCCAAAAGGCATTTTAAATCTTATTAATGGAGTTCCTTTTCTTACTAACAATACAAGAAAGTAATGGCCTCTAAATTTAACCCATTAATGAACCTTTCCGGCTTCAAATATATGTGAAATGTCACAAAGAATTTAGATAAGAAAACATCTAGCACGAACACAGAGGGACCAGTGAGACAACTTCAAAGAGTTTCACTGGAAATTTATCTTCCCTCCATTCAGACCTCAACACAAAATACCTTTGACAAAGTGAAGTAACATATTATTATTAACTGAGGGTTTGACCCTAAACTCCGTGATGCGGGGGGCACTATTTTCCTAAACTAACTAGCCCTAACTAACCTCCAATCAAAGCAACATAAGGCTGATTCTCTCTATCCCCCCTAAAGTCTTCAACCAAGGCTCAGATTTTATCTTCTGCATGACAAATACCCCAAGACTTAGTGGTTAAAAACAGTCATTTTGGGGGGACCTGGGTGGCTCAGTTGGTTAAGCGTATGACTCTTGATTTCGGCTCAGGTCATGATATCAGGGTTGTGGGATCAAGCCCCGCATCGGCCTCCACACCCAGCATGAAGATGCTCCCTCTCCCTGTCCCCCTACCCCTACCCCCACTCTAAAACAACACCAACATCATTGGCTTTGGTTCCTGACTTGGTCAATCATGAATTAGAGAAGGGATCAACTGTGTGTGTCTCACTCGGGACTCCTCATGCAGTGGCAGTCAGGACCAGCAGCCCTGGGGCTCATCCCCATGTCAGAGGCTTCCGGCTCCCCCTGCCATGTACTCTCCAGTTCCTCACTGTCCTGTCACACTTACTGCTGTGTGTATGGGAAGAGGAAGGAGAGGGACCGCATACCCGCTGCTCTATAGCCGGCAGTAGAATGTACAAAGTGCTGGCAGAGTGCAGATGGGCAGGTGCCTCAGGCTGAGGAGGTAAAGGAAGGCTCCATGTGAAGATAGCCTCTGGATGGACACCAGGGACACCTCTGATCTGAGTTAGAGGAGAGAGGAAGAGTCATTCCCGGCAAAAGGAATGACGGTATAAAGGCATAAAAGGGAAGACATAACCAAGTGATGGAATAGAGGTGCCTTTGGGTGGTGCCCAGGTTAGCATAGGGAAGAGGGGAAATTAGGCAAGAAAGAGGAGTGAGGCAAGCCACCAGCTTCTGTGGACAAGCACCCTCTCCTGAGGTGCAGCAACTCCTGTCTGTGTCTGCCCAGGTCCCTCCCAGGTGCCCTGTGACCCTCCCCAGCCTCCACACCTGCTGCAGCTGCAAAGGACGTCCCCCTGTGCCTGGAGGCCCAGGAGCACCCGGGAGTGACAGCAGGAGCCAAAGCGTGCCTGCTGAAGATTCAGGTCACCCAATAGGTTGGAACATCACCTGGAATCTCAACCCTGCTCAGCTTCCTCTCCTCCCCATCCTGCTCCTCCGCTCCCCTACTTGGCTCCCCCAGGGGAAGTCCATAGTCATAATGGTCACTTCACATGAACGCACGTGAAGGAACCCAATCTGAGACATGATGGGTGTGCCAATGACCATTCTTGGTTTGATTCTAACCTAATTAGGCCTAAGTAACCTCTCACCAAAGAACAAAAGGCTGACCCCTGACTATCCCTCCTACCTCCACCCCCATCCCATAAAAAAAAAGAAAAAAATTCTTTCACTTTAAAAGCCAGACTCAGATTGACCACATTGCAGCATAGAACACCCAGAAGTGTTGGCCCCATTCCTGTCATGGCACATTGAAAAGAACAAGAATGGCTTCTCACCATCAGTATCCCCTTCACTCTAGAGCCCCACAGAACCTCCCAGCCACAGACAAGAGGCATCAGTCACCCCAGTTTCCCTTAAGCAGGAGTAAGAGTCAAAATATTTAACAACAGCATGGCACAGGCACCAGCCAATCAGAAGGGATGGCAGCTGCAAAGAATTGGCACACCTTGGTTCTCTAACTCTTCTTGGCCATAAAAAAGATGGCCCTCCATAACCCATAGCTTACTACTGCCCAAAGATAACATTTTGAGCATCTTCACCACTTCCCCAGTGCCGGGTCTGTCATCTACTATCTGGGTGTCCTCAAACAAGTTGTTTCATCTCCTGAGCCTTTGTTTCTTCTTCTATAAAATAGAATAATAATGGTGCCCAACTTGAGGCAGGGCGGAGCAAGACACCGGAGGAGTAAGAGACCTGGATTTCGTCTGGTCTCAGGAATTCAGCTGGATAGGGATCAAACCATTCTGAACACCTACGAACTCAACAGGAGATCGAAGAAAAGAAGAGCAACAACTCTCTGAACAGAAAAGCGACCACTTTCTGGAAGGTAGGACGTGCGGAGAAGTGAATCCGAGGGGATATTCGGGAGGATAGACGGCGGGGGAGGGGCCTCCATTGGCCGCTTCTGGCAAGTGATAGAGCTGCAGAGCACAAAATCGGAACTTTTAAGAAGTCGGCTCCGCTGAGGGACGTTGTTCCAGTGGCTAAGCGGGGGGTGGAACCCTCGTGGGACAGTGTGGTCTCAGGACCCTCGGGGTCACAGGAAGACTGGGGGTGCCTGAGTGCAGCGGAGCTCCCAGGTATCGGAGCGGGGAAGCCGGCTGCAGAGACAGAGCCGAGGTGCGGGCTCTCAGCTCGGGGTTGCCATAAACCATGATCTGCGGCACAGTCGGGCACTGCTCCTCCAGCAGGGACCCAACAAGCGGCAGATCCGGGGAGACTCCCCTTCCTCCCCCAGGAGGAGCAGCACGGGAGCGCACCGCAGGGATCTGCTGGGTTTGGAGACTCCACACGGGATCGGGTGCCAGAGATAGAAACGCTCGGTCACAGGCTGGGTGAGCATGGAGTGCGGTCGGAGACCGGGGAGACAGGAGTGACTGACGGTTTTTCTCTGGGGGCTCACTGAGGAGTGGGGCCCCGAGTTCTCGGCTCCTCCAGGGCAGAGATTGGGAGGCCACCATTTTCACTCTCATCCTCCAAAGCTGTACGGAAAGCTGGCGGGGAACAAAAGCTCCTGAGAGCAAACCCAGGCAGATTACTTAGCCCGGATTGGCAAGGGCAGGGCAATTCCGCCTCTGGCAAAGACATTTGGGAACCATGGCAACAGGTCCCTCCCCCAGAAGATCAGTGAGAACAGCCAGCCAAGACCAAGTTTACCGATCAATGAGAACGGCAGAACTCCAGCGCTAGGGGACTACTGCACATAGAATCCGTGGCTTTTTTACCATGATTCTTTAGTCTTTCAAAGTTAATGGGTTTTTTTTGAAATTTTCTTTTTCCCTTTGTCAACCAACATCTTATCAATCCCTTTTTTAAAAAAAAACATTTTTATTTTTCATTTTTAGAGTCATATTCTATCCCTTCATAGTAGTTACCCTTATTTTTGGCATATATATATATAAGTTGTTCTCTCTTTAAAATTTTGAGATACAGTTTCTTCTAAAGGATCAAAATATAACCTAAATCTCTAGTGTATGGCTTTGTTCTAGTCTCTTGCCTGATCACATTCTCTCCCTTTTTTTTTTCTTTTTTTAAAATCCTCTTCTTTCTTTTTTCAAACTTCTTATCTTATCAATTCCTTTTATAAAATTTTTTATAATTTTCATCTTTGCAGTCATATTCCATCCCTTCATCGTATTAACACTTATTTTTCTACATATATAAGTTTTTCTTTCTTTAAAATTTTGGGAGGCACTTTCTTCTAACAGACCAAAATACACCCAAAATCTAGTGTGTGGCACTGATCTATGCACCAGCCTGATCATATTTGATCATATTCTGTTTTTTTCTTTGTTTTGTTCTGTTTTTGTTTGTTTTTATCTTTTTCTTTTGCTTTTTCTTTTTTCTTTCTTTCCCTTTCTTTTCCCCTGGTGTCAGGTCTTTTCTGATTTGTTTAGAGTATATTTTCTGGGGACGTTGTTACCCTGTTAGCATTTTGTTCTCTCATTAATCTACTCTCTGGACAAAATGACAAGATGGAAAAAGTCACCTCAACAAAAAGAACAAGAGGCAGTTTACCAACTGCCAGGGACCTACTCAATACGGACATTAGTACGATGTCGGACCTAGAGTTCAGAATGATGATTTTAAAGATACTAGCTGGGCTTGAAAAAAGCATGGAAGTTATTAGAGAAACCCTTTCTGGAGAAATAAAAGAACTAAAATCTAACCAAGTCGAAATCAAAAAGGCTATTAATGAGGTGCAATAAAAAATGGGGGCACTAACTGCTAGGATAAATGAGGCAGAAGAGAGAATCAGTGATATAGAAGACCAAATGATGGAAAATAAAGAAGCTGAGAAAAAGAGAGATAAACAACTACTGGATCACAAGGGCAGAATTCGAGAGATAAGCAATGCCATAAGATGAAACAACATTAGAATAATTGGGATCCCAGAAGAAGAAAGAGAGAGAGGGGCAGAAGGTATATTGGAGCAAATCATAGCAGAGAACTTCCCTAATTTGGGGAAGGAAACAGGCATCAAAATCCAGGAAGCACAGAGAACCCCTCTCAAAATCAATAAAAATAGGTCAACACCCCAACATGTAATAGTAAAACTTATGAGTCTCAGAGACAAAGAGAAAATCCTGAAAGCAGCTCGGGAAAAGATATCTGTAACCTACAATGGTAGAAACATTAGATTGGCAATAGACCTATCCACAGAGACCTGGCAGGCCAGAAAGGACGGGTATGATATATTCAGAGCACTAAATGAGAAAAATATGCAGCCAAGAATACTATATCTAGCTAGTCTGTCATTGAAAATAGAAGGAGAGATAAAAAGCTTCCAGGACAAACAAAAACTAAAGGAATTTGCAAACAGGAAACCAGTCCTACAAGAAATATTGAAAGGGGTCCTCTAAGCAAAGAGAGAGCCTAAAAGCAACATAGATCAGAAAGGAACACAGACAATAGACAGTAACAGTCACCTTACAGGCAATACAATGGCACTAAATCCATATCTTTCAATAGTTACCCTGGAGGTAAATGGGCTAAATTCCCCAATCAAAAGACACAGGCTATCAGATTGGATTAAAAAACAAGACCCATCGATATGCTGTCTGCAAGAGACTCATTTTAGACCCTAAGACACCCCCAGGTTGAAAGTGAGGGGGTGGAAAACAATTTACCATGCTAATGGACACCAAAAGAAAGGTGGGGTGGCAATCCTTATATCAGACAAATTAGATTTTAAACCAAAGACTGTAATAAGAGATGAGAAAGGACACTATCTCCTACTTAAAGGGTCTATCCAACAAGAAGATCTAACAATTGTACATATCTATGCCCCTAACAAGGAAGCAGCCAATTATATAAGGCAATTAATAGCAAAAGCAAAGAAACACATCAACAACATTACAGTAATAGTGGGGGACTTTAACACCCCCCTCACTGAAATGGACAGATCATCTAAGCAAAAGATCAACAAGGAAATAGACTTTAAATGACACAGTGGACCAATGGACTTCACAGACATATTCAGAACATTCCATCCCAAAGCAACAGAATACACATTCTTCTCTAGTGCCCAGGGAACAGTCTCCAGAATAGATCACATCCTAGGTTGCAAATCAGGTCTCATCTGGTACCAAAAAATTGGGATCATTCCCTGCACATTTTCAGACCACAATGCTTTGCAACTAGAACTCAATCACTAGAGGAAAGTCAGAAAGAACTCAAATACATGGAGGCTAAAGAACATCCTACTAAAGAATGAATGGGTCAACCAGGAAATTAAAGAAGAATTTAAAAAATTTATGGAAACCAATGAAAATGAAAACACAACTGTTGAAAATCTTTGGGATGCAGCAAAGGCAGTCCTAAGAGGAAAGTATATAGCAGTACAAGCCTTTCTCAAGAAACAAGAAAGGTCTCAAATACACAACCTAACCCTACACCTAAAGGAGCTGGAGAAAGAAGAGCAAATAAAGCCTAAACCCAGCAGGAGAAGAGAAATAATAAAGATCAGACCAGAAATCAATGAAATAGAAACCAAAAGAACAGTAGAACAGATCAACGAAACTAGGAGCTGGTTCTTTGAAAGAATTAACAAGATGGATAAAACCCTGGCCAGACTTATCAAAAAGAAAAGAGAAATGACCCAAATCAACAAAATCATGAATGAAAGAGGAGAGATCACAACCAACACCAAAGAAATACAAACAATTATAAGAACATATTATAAGCAACTATATGCTAGCAAATTAGATAACCTGGAAGAAATGGATGCATTCCTATAGATGTATCAACTACCAAAACTGAGCCAGGAAGAAATAGAAAACCTGAACAGACCTATAACCACTAAGGAAATTGAAGCAGTCATCAAAAATCTCCCAACAAACAAAAGCCCAGGGCCAGATGGCTTCCCGGGGGAATTCTACCAAACATTTAAGAATTAATACCTATTCTTCTGAAACCGTCCCAAAAAATAGAAATGGGAGGAAAACTTCCAAACTCATTTTATGAGGCCACTATTACCTTGATCCCAAAACCAGACAAAGACCCCATCAAAAAGGAGAATTCCAGGGGCGCCTGGGTGGCTCAGTCGTTAAGCATCTGCCTTCGGCTCAGGTCATGATCCCAGGGTCCTGGGATCGGGCCCCAGATCGGACTCTCTGCTCAACGGGAAGCCTGCTTCTCCCGCTCCCACTCCCCCTGCTTGTGTCCCCTCTCTCTCTGTCTCTCTGTCAAGATAAATAAATAAAAATTCTTAAAAAAAAAAAAAAGAATTACAGACCAATATCCTTGATGAACATGGATGCAAAAATTCTCACCAAAATACTAGCCAATAGGATCCAAGTACATTAAAGGGATTATTCACCACGACCAAGTGGAATTTATCCCTGGGCTGCAAGCTTGGTTCAACATCCGCAAATCAATCAACGTGATACAATACATTAACAAAAGAAAGAACAAGAATCATATGATCCTCTCAATAGATGCAGAAAAAGCATTTGACAAAATACAGCATCCTTTCTTGATCAAAACTCTGAAGAGGGTACATAATTCAGTATCATAAAATCCATCTATGAAAAACCCACAGCAAATATCATTCTCAATGGGGAAAAACTGAGAGCTTTCCCCCTAAGGTCAGGAATGCAGCAGGGATGTCCACTATCACCACTGCTATTCAACAGTATTAGAAGTCCTAGCCACAGCAATCAGACAACAAAAAGAAATAAAAGGCATCCGAATCAGCAAAGAAGAAGTCAAACTCTCACTCTTTGCAGATGATATGATACTTTATGTGGAAAACCCAAAAGACTCCACCCCAAAACTGCTAGAACTCATACAGGAATTCAGTAAACTGGCAGGATATAAAATCAATGCACAGAAATCAGTGGCATTCCTATACACCAACAAGACAGAAGAAAGAGAAATTAAGCAGTCCATCCCATTTACAATTGCACCTAAAACCATAAGATACCTAGGAATAAATCTAACCAAAGACGCAAAGGATCTGTACTCAGAAAACTATAAAATACTCATGAAAGAAATTGAGGAAGACACAAAGAAATGGAAAAACGTTCCATGCTCATCTATTGGAGGAACAAATATTGTGAAGATGTCAATGCTACCTAGAGCAATCTACACATTCAATGCAATCCCCATCAAAATACCATCCACTTTTTTTCAAAGAAATGGAACAAATAATCCTAAAATTTGTATGGAACCAGAAAAGACCCCGAATAGCCAGAGGAATGTTGAAAAAGAAAAGCAAAGCTGGCGGCATCACAATTCCAGACTTCCAGTTCTATTACAAAGCTGTCATCATCAAGACAGTGTGGTACTGACACAAAAACAGACACACAGATCAATGGAACAGAATAGAGAGCCCAAAAATGGACCCTCAACTCTATGGTCAACTAATCTTTGACAAAGCAGGAAAGAATGTCCAATGGAAAAAAGACAGTCTCTTCAACAAATGGTGTTGGGAAAATTGGACAGCCACATGCAGAAGAATGAAACTGGACCATTTCCTTACACCACACACAAAAATAGACTCCAAATGGTTGAAAGACCTAAATGTGAGACAGGAGTCCACCAAAATCCTAAAGGAGAACACAGGCAGCAACCTCTTTGACCTCAGCCACAGCAACTTCTTCCTAGAAACATCACCAAAGGCAAGGGAAGCAAGGGCAAAAATGAACTATCAGGACTTTATCAAGATAAAAAGCTTTTGCACAGCAAAAGAAACAGTCAACAAAACCAAAAAAGACAACTGACAGAATGGGAGAAGATATTTGCAAATGACATATCAGATAAAGGGCTAGTATCCAAAATCTATAAAGAACTTCGTAAGCTCAACACTCAAAGAACAAATGATCCAATCAAGAAATGGGCAGAAGACATGAACAGACATTTTTCCAAAGAAGACATCCAAATGGCCAACAGACACATGAGAAAGTGCTCAACATCGCTCGGCATCAGGGAAATCCAAATCAAAACCTCAATGAGATATCACCTCACACCAGTCAGAATGGCTAAAATTAACAAGTCAGGAAACAACAGATGTTGGCGAGGGTGCGGAGAAAGGGGAACCCTCCTACACTGTTGGTGGGAATAAAACCTGGTGCAGCCACTGTGGAAAACAGTATGGAGATTCCTCAAAAAGTTGAAAATAGGGCTACCATACGATCCAGCAATTGCAATACTGGGTATTTACCCCAAAGATACAAATGTAAGGATCCGAAGGGGTACATGCACCCCGATGTTTATAGCAGCAATGTCCACAATAGCCAAACTGTGGAAAGAGCCAAGATGTCCATCAACAGATGAATGGATGAAGAAGATGTGGTATATACACATACACACAAACACACACACACACATATACACAATGGAATATTATGCAGCCATCAAAAGGAATGAGATCTTGCCATTTGCAATGACATGGTTGGAACTGGAGGGTGTTATGCTGAGCGAAATCAGTCAATCAGAGAAAGACATGTATCATATGACCTCACTGATATGAGGAATTCTTAATTTCAGGAAAAAAACTGAGGGTTGCTGGGGTGGGGGGTGTGGAGGGATGGGGTGGCTGGGTGATAGACACTGGGGAGGGTATGTGCTATGTGAGTGCTGTGAATTGCGCAAGACTGTTGAATCACAGGTCTGTACCTCTGAAACAAATAATACAATATATGTTAAAAAAAAAAAAAAAGAAGAAGAAGATAGCAGGAGAGGAAGAATGAAGGGGGGGAGATCGAAGGGGGAGATGAACCATGAGAGATGATGGACTCTGAAAAACATACTGAGGGTTCTAGAGGGGAGGGGGGGTGGGAGGATGGGTTAGCCTGGTGATGGGTATTAAAGAGGGCACGCTCTGCATGGAGCACTGGGTGTTATATGCAAACAATGAATCATGGAACACTACATCTAAAACTAATGATGTAATGTATGGTGATCAACATAACAATAAACAATAAACAATTTAAAAAAAAAAGAATAATAATGGTGCCCTTAATAGGGTGGCTACCAAGATTAAATGAGATAGTGCATGGAAACGTTAATAGGAGTAAGCTAAAGGGATACAACAAATAGACCTTAAAATGTACGATGGCTCAAATACAAAAGATCTCTTGTTCACATGATAGACCCAGAAGTGTGAACCCGGTTCACTTTGGCTTTACTCCACGTGGCGATTCAATGGCCCAGACTCACTCCATCTCGTGGCTCTAGGACCATGTCATCATCTGCATCCAGCTGGCAAAGGGAGGGAGTCAGGAGGATACACATCCATTTTTTGAAATGGCTCCGCCTGGGAACAACACACATCACTTCCCCTAACAGTGCCATGGAGGAACTTGGCCATACCTCCCCACAAGGGGGTCTGGGAAATTCAATCTGGCCATGTGCCTGGTTACACCGCATTGATCGAGGGGAAGCAGGGACTGGATTCTGACAGCCAGCTTGCATTCTCTGCCCCAGAGAATAACTGTAAGTGAAGGTCATTACTGCTCTTTTTCTTGGGTAAGCCAGTAGGTATTTGCCAGTCCCTTGAATGATTCAGTGAAAAAAAGAAAGAAGAAAGCAGGTAAATGGATGTGGCAGGGTGGAAACAAGAAGAAATGAGAAGAGATGAGTTGAGAGAGGAATGTGTAGGAGGGTGGTACACATAATGCAAGTGTAGAGGGAATAGCTCATGCCCACCACCTCAAGAAATGCTATGAGGGGTGCCTGGGTGGCTCAGTTGGTTAAGTGTCTGCCTTCGGCTCAGGTCATGATCCCAGGTTCTGGGATCAAGTCCCACATCGGGCTCCCTGCTCAGTGGGGAGCCTTCTTCTCCCTCTGCCTGCCACTCCCCCTGCTTGTGTGCTCTCTCTCTCTCTCATTCTCTGACAAATAAATAAATAAAATCTTAAAAAAAAAAAAAAAAAAGAAAAGAAAAGAAAAGATAGAAATGCTATGACCAGAGTCTTCCTGGGACTTTTCACCAGGATCCCACAACAGGCTTCCGAGCTTGGTCTTCTGAGTCATGGCATCCAAACAGGTTGAGAGTCCCCTTGTGATCCTCACACTCACAGAGTGGCAGAAAAACCCTCTCTTGCCTTAAACTTCAGGCTGTTTTAAGTCTTCAGGCTGAACTAATTTGCATTTTCAGCTTTGAGTGGGTTAAGGGCCAGAGGAAAAACCAGCCACTCTAACGGCATCGGAGGATCGGAGGAGTGAGCTCAATTCTCGTGGATGGTCATTAGCATCTAGCTTCTTTACTCTGCCCGTACAGTATTTTCAAATCAATTGCTCGGCATTGGTGCTTCTGCTGGGATTGATTTAATAGTCTAATATGAAGTCTCAGCCCTTCTGTACAGGTTAATTACATGTGGTCTTACACATTCTAATTTAAAATACTGCCTTTGCAATTACCATCAGTACTAAAACGGAGCACTAGTAATGAAGCTGGGCTCGAATTTTTTTCTAGAAGTAATGAATTGAAAAACCGAAATGACTTTTAATTTCTTTGGTGCTTACCATTTCAATATCTCTTCTCTTCTGCAGGAAATATAAATCAGGGTCTCCTCCTCATTGCAGATTGTTATGAAAACAGGCGAGATTGCCCTAAAGAAAGCAGAAAGCTTTGATTCTGAAACAGCCAAGACTTGATTATGTCAATTTTTGACCAACCCAAAGGACATTTCCTTTACCCTAATCCCCCAGTTGGGTATGTATTTCCGTGTTAATTTATGTTTCACAAACCCTTACATGGTGTTTAACTGTGTGGCGGGTATTGTTCTAGAGCTTTACAAATACTAACAACTCTATGAGGTACTGTATTAGTTATGGAACAAATTATCCCAAATGTATCAACTTAAGACAACAAACATTTGGGGCACCTGGGGGGCTCAGTTGGATGGGCCTCGGACTCTTGGTTTCTGCTCAGGTCATGATCTCATGAGTCATGAGATCGAGCCCCACGCCCAGCTCCATGCTCAACGGGCAGTCTTCTTGAGACTCTCTCCCTCTGCCCCTCCCTACCACGTGCTCATTCTTGCTCTCTCAAATAAATAAAATAAATATTTTTTAAATAAACAAACAAAAATAAAACACTTATTATCTCACAGTTTCTGTGGGTCAGGATTTGGGGAGAAGCTTAGCTGGGTGGTTCTGGCTCGGGGTCTCTCACAAGGATGGAACTTTGGCCAGAGCTCTGTCATCTGGGGCCAGAGGATCCACTTCCAAGTTTACTCATGTGGCTGTTGACAGGCCTAAGTTCTTCCCCACATGGGCCTCTCTACAGACTGCCTGAGCGTCCTCACTTGGTGGCATCTGGCTTCAGCTTGAGCAAGTAACCTGAGAATAGGAGAGGCAGAAAGACAGTAGAGACAAGAGTAGAAAGATAGGGAACAAAGTTGAAGCCTCAGTGTCTTTTTAACCTGATAACCAAGGGGTCCACGTCACTTCCAGTGTATTCTCTTGGTCACCCAGACGACCTTGGGACATGAAGGAGGAGATACACAAGGGTGTGAATACCTGTAGGTGGGGATCACTGGGGGCCGGCTGGCTACCACAGGTAGGTGTTATTATTCTTCCTGATTTATAGGTGAGGCACAGATGGGTGAAATCACTTGTCTGAGGTCACTGTTAGTAAATGGCAGAGCCAAGATTTGAATCTGGTTCATCCTTCTG
Organism: Mirounga leonina; assembly: GCF_011800145.1. NCBI lineage: Eukaryota > Metazoa > Chordata > Mammalia > Carnivora > Phocidae > Mirounga > Mirounga leonina. The sequence continues at coordinate 17,373,787 of NW_023270377.1, forward strand.
CCTCTAGAATCCAAGCTCTGAACAACTACTCATGCACAGAAGGGTGTACGCTCATTTAACACAAGGTTCAAAAGCAGCTTCCAGGCCGGCCAACAGTGTTTATTCTAAATTAGTAGTCAGTGGAAACCCTTTGCTGAGGATACAGGTCTAAACGACTTGTCATCATCAAAACACATTCCTTTGTGTCCCCTGGCCGCGGTTGTGTACAGTTAAATATCCCTATTTCCTGGGAATTCCTTCTTTTCTTGGAAAATCAATCAAACAACCATCGCTATCCCTAGATTCTTTCTAAATATTGTACCTCCTATTGCACCAATAACCCATGTCTTCCTGTTCAACCCTCTGAGGAGACAAAGTCAGCTCTATGTAAGGACACTGCTTATGCTAAAACCCATTATTAATCACACTCATCCTTCACATCCCAGACCCTCCAGAGGTCCCCAATACCAGCTCTGGCTTCAGATTCACGTTTGAACACCCATGGATCATCCTGGCTCAGAGACAGGGTCCAAGAAGGGTTGAACATAAGAGTGTCTTCCATTGGAGTGTAAAAGGGATTTTGCTAGCCAATATTCTAGGCACTTCACGTATATGATTTAATTTTCCTGTATCCTATAAACATAATAATGATAATCAAAAATCACAGCTAGGAGAGATTGCAAGCTTACTATGTGCCAGGCTCTACATTAACTGCTTTATATACATTAATTCATTTTATCCTCAGACAAACCTGAGAGTTAAATTTGACTATTGTTCCCATATGACAGATAAAGACCATGAAGCTCAGAAAAGTTAAATGACTGGCCCAAAGTCATACAGAGGTGGGATTCAAACCTGAATAGGTTTTACTATAAGAGCCGCCTTCTTTCTAACCGCACAAGGAAGCCTAGGGACAGGGACGTCCGTCCTCCATTTTTATATGGCAACTGGGTGCTACTCCCCACCTACCCTGGGGCCTGTCCTTTAACATCCGAATGGTCCATCTGAGGATTTTTCTAAACAAAGACAATTCCTTTTCTAGAAGAGAATCTGGGCCCAGGTGTTACAATGCCTTTTTTAACTTTTCTCCACTAGAAATGAAACAATATATCAGGGAGTTAGCAAGTCTTTTTAAAGGACCAGATAATAAATATTTCCAGCTTTACTTCTGGACCATATGGTCTCTATCACAAATACTCAACTCTGCCATTGTACCAAAAGCAGCCATGAACAATATGTAAATTAATAAGCATGGCTGTGTTCCAATAAAACTTTATTTATGGACACAGAAACTTGAATTTCATATAATTTTCTCAAGTAATGAAATATTCTTCTTTTGATTTTCTTTCAACCATTTAAAAATGTAGAATCCATTCTTAGCCCCCAGGCCTTACAAAAACAGATGGCCATAGTTTCTTGGCCCCCACAATTTACAACAGAGGAAGTCAAATTCTCCCAATGAGTTGAGTGACTTGGAGTTTATCAAATCAACAAAGAGCCAATTCTTGGGAAACATATTGTCTAGAGGGGTTGTTTTAAACATAAATGTACAGGGATAAAATCAAATGGAAGTAATTTCTCACTTTTCTCATTTCCCACACGCTTCCCAAAAGATTGGCTGGGGAAAGTCAATGAGGGATGTGATGTGCATTCAAGCAAATCATGCTTTTGTGACAGAGACTCCGATTTCACCTTATCTCTCCTGTTAGATCATAACGGGGCTGAGCCGTATTCACCTGTATGTCCCCACACTGACCCATTCCAGCCTCTTCCAGAACCTTAAACACACCCAGGAGCCATATTGCTCAAGCCAGAGAGAAAAGCCCAAAAGCCTAGCGAGGGTTTTTTTTTTTTTTTCCCCCATTTTGTGGGTTCTGTTATGTGAAAAGTTTAACAAGGATATTGAAACCGAATCACATTTAGTTAAATATTTCATAAAACATCTTATTAAAAAAGAATAAAATTATATAAAATTGGGTCTATACTGGAAAACCCTAGATATAGAACACCATGAATGCAGCAGGTTTTCAATAAATGTTAAATTAAAAAAGAAAAAAAGAAGAGAGTAGTGGGTGGAGAGGGAGGGAGAGGGATAGAGGAAGGAGGGAAGGAAGGAAGGACAGACGGACAGAAGGAAAAGGAAGAATATAGACTATGTCTTACTAGGCTCTTCCCTAATGGGTTCAATAATGTATTTAATAGGCAACAATTATCTAATAAAGTCAATGATTCACTCCACATCATTTTTGAGTAATGTACTATTTTCCAGAAATATCATCCTCACTTCCTGTTCAACAACCTTTTACAATAATAAGGGAAATTATTTACATTTGTGTGTATGTCCAGAACCACACCTTTAAAAATTTTAAGACTATCAAGATTATGTTCAGTCTTTTCATGCACTACATTCAACTGCTCCTTGGAACATAGGATAAGATAATCCAGCTTCCCACAATACAGTACAAGTTTCTGAGACAATGGGACCAACCCCACTAGACACCGGGGTTTGGAGGGCAGCGACTGTCATACTCATTTCAGTACTCTGGGGACCTGGCACTAAGAGGCATTTGATAAAAGTTTGTTGAATGAATGAAAAAGCAAATGAGGGAAATGTTTCACCTTAAGAGATTTAAAGCCTATTTTCTAACAACACAACAGCATTTGAACAACGCAAGTGTTCCTGGGAGATAAGAGACACCCAGGAGAATCAAACGGCAAGAAACAAAGGTGAGTGTTGCAAATGTTGGGGAGGGCAGCACCAGAGGGGTATTCCTGTGCTTAGAACAAATGCTCCCTGTAAGAAATGACTCCACGGTAATCCATCTAAACACATCTCTTTGCCTAAAATGAGAAAATTTGTCTTAAATTGCCCCATGCTTACACAGGGTTAAGTTGGAATCAACATTTTCTCGTATAAGGAGAAAAGCAAGGGAGTCCAAACACCACTGTTAGATCAAAGCTGGAGCCACTGTCAAAGTTGTGTTTTATTTTGCAAAGACCACCAACATTAAAAATAGTGATAAGCACTGTTTCTGAGTGTGCCTCTGGGTTGTTCCTCCAGCTAATAATCAATTCACTTTAGCCAGAACGATCTAATGCTTTTCTGACCTCCTGACCTTGTCTCTGAGTCTCAGTCAGTTGCCACCAAATAAATACCAGTCAGAAATGGAATCGTCCTTAGTTTCCTTGTGTGTGGAAATCGGGAGATTTTGCAATCAGGGCACCCACAGGGCAGGGAAAGGGACTTTTGTATTAGGGAAAGGACACGCTCACTAGGCAGTTGTTTACTGGAGCACCAGTGTGAGGCCTCACCTCACACAACTGTTGCCTTGGCAGATGGGGTGACCCCACACACAAGGCCATGGGGCTGGCTCCAGTCTCCTCTGGGGCCTGGCTTTGGGAGAGGAAAAACAAATGGGGCTGTTACTTTTTATATTCACACTTCTCTACAGTTGTTTTTGTTTTTGTTTTACAAGCACAAGTTTCTTTTATAAGATATAAAGTATATGCCCCTTTCTATCTAACCCTGGGATCTGAGAGAAATCATTGCTGTTTTCTCATGCAACCTATTCCAACAGGGTAGTTAAGAGATATGGCCAAGACTGGGTGGCTAATCCCCAAATCCGTTTCCTGGTGCATAGGAGACTACAGTTCCCAGCATCCTTCACAGTAGCTGTGCCCATGGTTAGAACAGAGTTCTAACCATGGACTGTGAGTGGTAGTGGTATACACCACTGCTTCCAGATATCACCCATAAGACCATTCCCCCACTACCGTCTTCTTGTAGACAAGCACACTGACTCTGGAAACCATGTGTTGGAAGATGGCAGAGCCACAAGATGGGAAAGGCCTGGGTTCCTGATGACTCCTTGGATGATAGCCACCTACCCATCATGAACACTTTCTCAGACATTCTATTAGTTTACCAAGGGCTGCTGTGACAAAGAACCACAAACTGGATGCCTTCAACAACAAAAATTTATTGTCTTACAGTTCTGGAGGCTAGAGGTCCAAGATCAAGGTGTTGGCAAAGTTGGTTTGTCCTGAGGCTTCCCTCCTTGGCTTGTAGATGGTCGCCTTCTCCCTGTGTCTTCACTTGGTCTTCCTTCTGTGCCTGTCTGTGTCTTAATCTCCTGTATTTATAAGAACATCAGTCATATTGGATTAGTGCCCATCTTCCTAACATCATTTAACTTAATCACCTCGTTAAAGGACTTTATCTCCAAATACAGCCACATTCTGAGGTACTGGGGATTAGGATTTCAACATATGAATTTTGGGAGGGACACAATTCAGCCCATAACACACAGCCAAGCCCAACATCAATGAGACAGGGAAGTAGACTCCACCTGTCATAGCAAAGATGGGAAAAGAAGCAAGATATGAGCCAAATAACATGATCTGCCACCGGCAACAATGATGATATGGTGTAGTAAGTACCAAGAGGAAGTTTAATACACTTGGATAAAATTCAGAAATATCTGGCATTCAAACCCTTCCAAAATCTTACCACTGACTATCTGTCCTTCCTGACCTCAGCTTTACTATAGAATAGCATCGAATCCCTGTACAAAGGGGCAATGACAAGTACAACGTGATGTAGTAGAAAGAGTATCCCCAGATTCCTAAGACCTGTTACTTTCTACATGAGATCCTAGTTTCTCTTCCAGCATGAGCCAAAAGCCATCTGTGTGATCCTGGGGAAATCGTTTTCTCTCTCAGGATCTGTAACCTGATTTCTAAGACGAGGAAACAGACTCTAAGGTCCCTAAGATTCTTTGACCCGGTTTCTTTTCTTTGCAATATGTGTTCCATAGAACATTAGTCCCAAGAGATGCCATGCAAATAAATGTTTCCATGAGCAAATCACTTGGAAAATGCTGCATACAATATCCCTTTCCTAGAATACCAAAGGTTATGAAAAGTCCTGTAATAAAAAAAATAAAAAAAATAAAAAATCCTGTTTTACTTCAACTGGTTCCCAGATGTATTGGGCCTAAGATTTTCTCCTTCTGCCCCTTGTAACATGGCCCAGAAGCAGTGAACTAACTCCCTAAGTACACACAGGCTTGGAGAGTTAGATTTGTTAGCATCCATGTCCAGCCTCTCCTTCCTGCCCCCAGGGAGCATGGTACTCAGTGAATCCTTGCTTCTAAGCCAGGAAGTCCCACAACTAAGATGGGGTTACCTCTCGCAGGCCCTCTCAGGGCATAGCCCAATCTTCCCTGAACAACAAAAGCAACAAGCATCCCACACGCCCATTGACATGTGGGGGCTCCGTGCTCTTATTCCCACTGTTACTCAAAAGACTTTTTGCCTCTCCTTTCTGGAGATTCTCTTCAGTCTCTGAAGAGAATTTTCAAAATCTCTTCAGTAGTGGCACCTCTTTGTCCTTTGCAGGAGGGATCTGAGTATTGGAAACAATAAATGTCCACTGGAGCCAAGTCTGGTGAATACCTTGGACACTGAAGCTGAGAAAGAATGTTTCTGCATCAGAAATGGAGAGAGTACAATCCACCTCATCTTTCAGTCAGCCTCATGCTCATCTGGCTCCCAGGCTTCTGGAACAAGAATACTCATTCCAAATGAGATCGCCCGTGCATTCCGGAATCTCCACACACCATATGCTGGGCGGTCTGTGGCTCCCTTGAATGGCAAACAATTATGTCCACTTGTTTGTTTTGTTCCTTTATTTGGCCCCTTGTCTGAACGGAGACACAGAATCCAGTGTCTCTTGCATCGTGAGTTCTTACAAGGCCATTCGTGTTTCTGTTGCCAGCTATTGTTCTGAATTCAGGAGACTATCACCAAATTGCACGTTCACATCTCTAACTGAACCGGAGCCATCCCGACACCTCCCTGTCTTCCCTCTCCCCATAGCCCCTGCACACCATCTCCCTGCCTCTCTCTGGCTTTGATCCCAGGGTAAGGATTGTTAACACCGTTCCCGTTATTCAGTAGTCAGCTTGCATTTTTTTCTTTCCTTCAGATAACATTTAATTGCTTTAACACAACTTTTTCAAGGAGGCAGAGGAGTGTTCTTTGAAGACCCAAATTATCCTCAAAGCTGGTCTCTCAATGTTGCAAAGATTCCTGCTGACTTTTAATAACCAGAACATAAAACAAAAGAAAGTTTTATACCACCTTCTCTGAGAGCATTTGAACTGTGGCTATAGAACCAAAAATTGTCAGAGCCAGAAGGTCATGTCGGGGTCATGGATCCTTAGTGGGTTCCAAACTTCTTTAGCTACAGGACTCATTTCCAGCAGAAGCTTCCAGAATCCCAGTTATTAAACAAAAGCGATGCGCAGTTCTCGGGATAGTTTAACTCTTCAGACGAGATCAGGTTCATGCAGGGTGGTATGGCCGTAGACTAGTTTACAGCTTCAGATTGGTTTCAAATGCTTCCTTGTTTACAGGTCTGAAGCATCTGAAGAATCCTCTGCTCCTGGATTTTGATCCCAGCTTAAAAACACAGGCATTTTACTGAGGTCAGAAGTGAAGTCCAAAGAGACTCAATTGGTGCCTGACAGAGCAAAAAACAGAACCTTCACCTCCTGGTTCCCACACCAGGTGTAGCCTTAAAGTCGGCTGTGTATCCGAAGCTCTGGGGAGCTGGTTAGAAGCACAGATTTGGAGGCTCCAGCCACTGAGGATTCTGATCCAATGGGTCTGGAGTGAGAACTTGGAATGAGTGCTTTCTAAATGTTCCCTGTGTGGGGGCGCCTGGGTGGCTCAGTTGGTTGAGCGACTGCCTTCGGCTCAGGTCATGATCCTGGAGTCCCGGGATCGAGCCCCACATCGGGCTCCCCCTTCTCTGTGGGGAGCCTGCTTCTCTCTCTGCCTCTGCCTACCACTCCCCGTGCTTGTGCTCATTCTCTCTCTCTCTGTCAAATAAATAAATAAAATATTTTTTAAAAAAAAAGTCATTCTTCCTTTCAATAGCATATGTTACACTACGCCAATTGCCACTTTGAGTTCTTTCAGAATGCACTATCCTTCAGCATGGCAAAGTGAGACAACCCACTTTGATATTTCAACTCAAAGAACTAAAGGCCCTGGGCGCCTGGGTGGCTCAGCTGTTTAAGCGACTGTCTTCGGCTCAGGTCATGATCCCGGAGTCCCGGGATCGAGTCCCGCATCGGGCTCCCTGCTCAGCAGGGAGCCTGCTTCTGCCTCTGACCCTCCCCCCTCTCATGCTGTCTTTCATTCTCTCTCTCTCAAATAAATAAATAAATAAATCTTTTAAAAAAAATAAAAATAAAAAATAAATGTTCCCTGTGTGTCTGATGGAAATCCAAGCTTAGGAACCACTGTAGTATCCAGGCCTCCATGTCCTGGTCCCAAAGGCCAATTGATTCTTCTTAGGAAAAGCAAACCAACCCACAGAAGAACCTCGATTTGCTCATGCTGTGACCATCAACACAAATGAAAGAGTGAATTGGGAAGGCTTTAACCAGGTCCAAAAATTAATTAGTGGGCCCAAGGGGTTATTTACAAAGTACCCTTCAGCAGGAATTTGGCCACTGTTTTGTGTACCCAGGTAATTGTGTGGCATTTTATGGGAATAATCTCTGAGCAATAGTACCTAAAGATTGGTCACACTTTCTTTTACAAAGTGGCTTTCCATGCATTCTCTTTTTCAGTCCATTCAACAACCCAAATTATGGGTAAGGCAAGTCTTATTTTCCCTATTTCACAGACAATATGACTGAGATTCACAGAAAAGAAACAGCACACTGAGAAAACAGAGTTAGTAGGGCTTGATCTAAAACCAAAATCTTGGATTCTGTTTCCAATATGCCTCCTTAATGCATCCAAAAAAAAATAATGATAATAATCCATAGTACCACAGCCTCCTCTTTTCTGCTCACTCCAGCATAATCACAAATGGTATTATAAAATGGAAAACCCGATAACTCTAATAGCTATTTAAAAAACACTATTGATGCTCACAGCCAGGACCTCATGATGTTTATTCTAATGTCCTCATTTACTACTAAGCTATCACTGTAAAATGAAAACCATTCAACAGAATTGTATGCTTTGACTTCCCGAAATCAATTTCTATGTAGGTTAGGAAGTACAGTAGTAGGTTAAAACTCAAAAATGGGAAGACTCTACATCAGAAATGTTCATCAACAACAATAAAAAATCAATATTTATTTCAATTTTAAGAGGAAATAGAACTTGTTAGGAATCAAAATAAAAGGAAAAGCTACTTAAGAAATGTGAGCATTCATACTCAGATTACATTCAAGGGAACCAGGTTAGCCACGGCCTGAGTAATTTGATGATTTTCTTCTCATCATGATCAACTTCGCATCAGTGGACTACATGGAGGATGTTGCAATTTAATTATTACCCTGGCTAAAGGCATTGCTCCGTCCCTGGGACGTCTCATTTCAGTCACACAGATGTTGCTATTGTCACCCAGACAGGAGTGAGAGCAGAGCAGATAGCTCTTTTTTTTTAAAGATTTTATTTATTTATTTATTTGACACAGAGAGACACAGTGAGAGAGGGAACACAAGCAGGGGGAGTGGGAGAGGGAGAAGCAGGCTTCCCGCGGAGCAGGGAGCCCAATGCGGGGCTCGATCCCAGGACGCTGGGATCATGACCTGAGCCGAAGGCAGATGCTTAATGACTGAGCCACCCAGGCGTCCCTAGAGCAGATAGCTTTGACGGAACCTGAGGATACTCTAGCAATGCTCCCTCCTGGGGAGTAAGGAGAAGTCCCTGGGCGCCAAAATCTTTACCAAGCAGAAGGGAGTTTCCTATCCTCTCCCCCTCCCCAATAAATCCCTATTTCCCCCTTCTCCATATCTTTACCCTGTTATCTGTTTCACTGATCCTCTTAAAAACAGTTCTGAAAGTCTTGCCCTGGGGCACCAGAGTGGCTCAGGCGGTTAAGCATCCGACTCTGGGTTTCAGCTCAGGTCATGATCTCAGCATCGTGGGATGGAGCCCTGCTTTGGGCTCCACACTCACTAGGAGTCTGCTTGAGATTCTCTCCCTCTGCCCCTCCCCCCACTTGTGAATGCGCTTGTGCGCACGCATACTCTCTCTCTAAAATAAATAAATCTTTAAAAATAAAAATAAAATAAAATAAAATATAAAAGTCTTGCCCTGCCCAGTGTTAAAATGTACTATAAAGCTACAAGAGTAAAACAACATAGCAGAAGTTCAGGAATAAACAAATGGGTCTCAGTGTCCACTTTGTTTCTTTGTTAGCCAAATTGTTTCTCTCTCCCTCCCTCCCCTTCTACCTCCTCCTCTCTCTCCCTCTGCCTCCCTCTTTCTCTCTAAATGGGTCTGTAGGAGTATGAGGTCTCTTTGGCTCCCTCTGAACACCTAAAGCTGAGAACAGAATTGAAGGACAGCTTCGCACCAAGGTTCTAAATGGAAAAAGACATATTCTCGGTCCGATAAAGGAGGGAAAAGGGGCTGAAAGCAGTAGCCAGTGAGAGGGAAGGAGCGGGGAAAACAGAAGAAAAATGCCTAATGGGAGTTGTTGGCTGCTCTTGTTATTTTAATAGGAAGTTATCCTTCCTGTGTCTTGTTAACCTTTAGTGAAGCCACAGCTTAACAAAACACATGCAAATATGCCACAGTAAATAACTATGAGGAGGGGGGACTGGGGTTGGAGAAGCATTTTCTCTGCATTTTTATAGCAGAGATATTCTTGTTCCTAAGAGGGTATCTTTGACCCAGCGATACTAAGATTCATTTTATGAAAATAATTGACCAAATTTTAAAAAGATGTAAAAATGATATTTATCTCCAAGTTATTTATAACAGTGAAAAAATAGGAAACAACCTCAAAGTGCTGCAACAGAGGTCTGGTTAAGTAAATTAATGTGCACTCATACAACTAGGCTCTATGCAGCCGTTTAAGAAATAGACAGTAGATTGTTATGGAAACATAGTTGCAGAATATTGTTAAGTGAAAAAAAGCAGCTAATAATAGTATGCGTAATAGGAGATGCCTTTTGAAAAATATAGATACTTGCATAGGAAAAAGGTCTGGGAGAATATTAATAGCTGTTAGTTCTGGAAGGTGGCATTTCCCCCCATCTCAACCTCTCATGGTAATTACTTACTTTTAGAGAAACTACAGTTCCTTTTTCCAGAACATACAGCAAAATACACTATAATACATTTTTACAAAGAAAAATATAGTTATTTTTCCACCTTGCTATCTAACTTTCTACATACAGAATTTTATTTCTTCCCACCAACTCGAAAAGACGTGCTTTGTCCATTGTAAGTGTTGGCATCATAGGAGAATTCAAATACAGGCTCAGATTCAGTCGATTTCAAGACCAGAAATAATTGTCCCATTCTGTCGAATGCCGCCCGCCTACAGATGATCAAAGGTGATATTTTAAAAGTTTAGATTAAAGATCAGCAAGGTAATTGACGGAAAAAGTCACATCTTGGAAGAATGTACCAACTACTTCACTAACTTAAGAATAGCCAGTGTAAGTCAAGGAAAATTCCCCTGTATTTGGCAGGGGACGGAGCCCCCAGGGGAAAACAGAAAAGATGCTTATGGCTCCTTTTACAGTTCAAATCATCTCCACTACCAGGGTCATTACAACATCATAGCCACCTCTTCTGCTTACATGTGGGCTGTAACCAAGGGAGCAATTTCCCCTCCCGCCCCACCACCGCCCCATAAAAGCATAGGGAGAATGGAAGAGGAGAAGGGAGTTCAGGAATTTTCCCCTCTGTGTTCCCAGGACCAGCATCACCAGGACCCAGTCTCCTGGGTTCAAAGGCGAGAACAGATTCCCAGAAAGAAGGGAGCGAGGGAGATAGTCACTCTTCCCTCCCAGAGACAACATCATGGCTGAACCTGTGTCAAGAGCAGAAATTGGTTTCACAAACACGACAGATCTGAGAAACAAAATTGTCATCAGCTCATATGTTCCACCGATTTGATGTGGTTATAAAAGTAGAATAGCCTCCGGATAAAAACCTGGTTTCTGAGATCATGGGCCCTATTACAATAAAATTTCCCTGTAACAATTTAGATCCAGGTATATGGAAAACACTTCACTTGCATAGTTTTTCCCAAGTGTATTAAAATTTTTATTTCATCCACAATAAAGCCTGTTTTCTCCCAGAAAGAGATATGAGAGGTTTAATAAGGGAGTGGCGTTGCAGTGGGTTCTGACTGTTTATGGAGGCCAGTTTTCTCCTGCACGCCAGGGACCAGGGACTCCTGCAGACACAGAGAAGGTCACTCTCCATGAGTTTCCCATGATTAATCCTAGAACTGAGCCTAGGGACAAGCTTGGCACAAAGTTCTGACTGCAGAGCTATCCTCTTTCACATGCTGCCTGCTCCAGGCCTTGGTCCCCTGTTATTCTAACAAAGGCTTAGTGAGGTCTGAAACCTAAGAGTTCTGGAAATGCCCAGACAACAGAATCTTGTTAAGCCTTTCCTTTCTGGGCCCTTTTTCTTACTCTCTAGGCACTCAGGTTGCTTTCCATATCAAAATTTCCTCTCAGGGAAATGACCTCATGTCAGTCATTCACATTTTAGTGTGAATTCAAATACCTCCTCTTCTAAAAGCATTTTAATTTATTGTCCTTCTAATTGTGAAAAGAATATCTTGTTTCTTAGAAGAATCTCAGGCATGTTCAATTACTCTTTGGGGAAGGTAACTGAGAAGGAAGGGGCGCCTGGGTGGCTCAGTCAGTTAAGCATCTGCCTCCGGCTCAGGTCATGATCCCAGGGTCCTCCACATCAGGCTCCCTGCTCAGTGGGGAGCCTGCTTCTCCCTCTCCCTGCCCCCTGCTCATGCTCTCTCTCGCTATCTCTCTCTCTCTCTCAAATAAATAAGTAAAATCTTAAAAAAAAATAAGTGAGAAGAAAGACTATTCCAGCTCCTTGAAATCTCACCATTTTCTGGGTGGATACTTAAAGCAAAAAGGTCACAGAAGCAGAGTTGCCCTTCGGAGGATGGGTTCATGGTCACATCAGAGAGAAATCTATTTTCGAGCCATCTTTTAAATGGTTGCCTCCCACACAGACCAACCCCATGTCTGTTCCCTTACAACACTGCTCATTTCCCCCATGCTGATTGAGCACCCCACTGGAATGGGTCCCACCCTCAAGGAAATAGAGTCTCATGGGCTGGAGAGTAAATATGGCATAGTTCGATCACCTGTAACTTCCAGAGATGGGTTGCATATTTACAATTATTTTAATTACACTTGAAAGGACAAAGATCAGGAACAGATGTCAAACATATGAATTGAAATTAATGATCATTTGTTAATGGAGTGAAGAGCCATTCATCATTTTATTAGAACTAATTCTTAAGGCCATATGGAACCTTTTACCATGGAGCAAATCTTTGTTCTCTTTAGAATATTAAGATCTTGATTAATAAAACGCAAGGTACAGGGCTGCCCAAGTAAAATTTCCTTGTACTAAATGTAGTAGTTCCCAGTTAGTATGACAAACTGGATCTGTTCCAGTAACAGAAGTATACAAATGGTGACCAGGGTGAGCTGTCCCTCTTACCTTCCATCCTTCATCTATTTATACAGCAAATGTTTATCGCATGTCGAGGACCATGCTAGGTGTAGAGAGATGTAAGAGTGAACAAAAGCAGAGGTGGTCCTGCAGCCTGGATCTAACTGTAGAAAGGAAACATAATAATGAGACAATTACACTCACAAACATAAAAGCACAACTGTAACAGGTGATAAGCAAAGGCCCCAGGACAGAGGGTATCCTGGAGCATGAAATGAAAGAACCAGAAAGCTGGAGTGACTGGAAAAATATACCTGAGGAGAGACCTGGTGTGAAAAGAGGTTAAAGAGGCAGGCAGGAGTTTATAGCCACGACTGGAGTTTTCTCTTTTTCCTAAGTACGAGAGGAAGTCAGCAAAGGGTTTTTTGTTGTTGCTGCAGTTTTACGATTTATTTATTTATTTGAGAGAGAGAGAGAGAGAGCACGAAAGCAGAGGGAGGGGCAGAAGGAGAGAGAATCTCCAGCAGACCCCCTGCTGAATACGGAGCCCAACACAGGGTTTGATCTCACGACCCTGAAATCATGACCTGAGCCAAAATTAAGAGTTGGAGGCTTAACTGACTGAGACACCCAGGCGCCCCAGGAAGCCAGCAAGGGGTTCTTAAAGGGAGAGTGGCAGGGTCAGATTTGAATTGAGATCCCCTGGCTACAGTGTGGAGTCTAAATGGGAAAGAGGAGGCAGAGTGGCTATAGGGACAGAAGGTGTGTTAGGTAGGTACTTTGCCGGGGTCCAGGTGCGAGATGATGAAAGCAGAGCAGGGAGGGAGGACACTGGCGGAGTACTGATGGTCGGGCTGGGGTGGAGGTGGAAGGGACGGAAGTGGTTGGGTTCAAGAGATATTCTGAAGCTATCTAGGACCAAGGAGCAGATTGGACGGGGACAGTGGTGAAGAGAAGCCAGCCATCAATGGACGGCGCTTGGGTTTCTGGCTTGCAGAACTGGATGAGGGTAATGAAATTCACATGTTGGATGAGGTCCAATTAAAAAGGGAAGTTTCTGGATCCTTGGGTGATAGCTGCATGCCTGCCCTTCCCTGATCAAGCCACCCCTGCAGAAATCATGGCTTTAGACGGTGGAATAAAAAGGAGCAGTTAGTGTGGCCATCTCTACTTGATCAAAGTGCTCTGTCCTCCACTCCTGAGGATATTAGCACTGGAAAGGATTTGGGAGATTACCTAGCCCCTCTTCCCTACTTGACAGGCACATGAAGACATCTTGCCCAGTGTCACCAAGCAAATGAGCAGGAATGTGGAGACAGCCCAGAGGTTACCTCAAGGAGAAGCCCCCAGCCAGCCCCCAGCCAGCAGTCACTCAGCAAATGTGGCTCTGGCCACTTGCATGCCCAGCACCTTGCCAGGTGCCATGGATCAAAGATGAGCAAGTCACAGGCCCTACGATGACCCCCAGGAAGGGAAGAGTCGGGGATGTGTTCCTAGGGTGACACGAGCTGAGCTTCGAAGAATGATGGGGGCTGGGGGAGGGGGTGAGTGTTTCCAGGGAGAAGAAACAGCAGGACAGAACATACACGGGCTGTAAGCAGGCTCGACCTTTGGTGTCCCTCCCTTCCTTCTCCTCCCCCACCCCCCAACATCCTTCCTCGCATAATCCCCTCAAGAAGTTCAAGCTTTGGACAACACAGCTAAGAAGAGCATTTTGCTCTTCTGCAGGTAACTCCCACTTTCTGCCCAGGAAACACAGACCTCTCCTGGGGCTGGCTGAGCAGAGTCTGGTGACCTTCGTCAGAGGTAGGCCTGGGCTAGGAGTCGTCGTGAGGGGGGAAATATGGCAGGAACAAAACACCAATGGACTTCTCAATACATTATCCTTCCCCAAATGTTTTAGAAAGTTCATCTAGACTACAGTATGGAGAAAGTGTTGGGGAGAGGAATAGGAGGTTGTTTAGGACACAGCATCTGGCACAAGACGGAAGGGAATTCGAGCATCTTGATGTGGGCAGCGTGCAGGTGTTTGAGCAGGCCAGCAACATCAAACCATCCTACGTAATCTGCCACGTCTTTCCCTCCCCAGGGAGCAACATCCACCCCAATAAGGCACCGAATTAGAACAGGGTAAACACGGAAGGCAAGGGGAAAAGTAGACTGGTTTCTGCTCCAACAGAAGCTGACAACACAAAGGGGTTTTCTCCCTCCTCTCCCAGTTCTGAAAACCCAGACCTCGGGCCCCGGTGGGTACATGGGGAACACTCGCTCAGCCAGCCTCTCAGCTCCTTAACTTGAGGGGCCAGAAAAGGGTATCAATTTCGCAAGTGTGGCAGGTTTTATTCTGACCACTTGAAGTGGGTACAAAGGAGGGACTCTCAGGATGAAAACAACAATGTGACGGCAGATGTCACAGCCTTGCCCTCAGCTGACCAGAAGGCTGTTGGCTGCCTCCAGTCCACCACCAGTGTCCCTGCTACATACAATCCCTACCTGCTCTCTCTCTCCTCACCGCCTTACACACATACAAGCACACAGACACATTCATCTAGGAAGGTGAAGGAGGGCATTGTCCCCATCCCCTCCCTCCTCAAAGCCTTTGCTCCCAACAGACACCAAATGCCCCTCGCCCTGCCCACCCTCCTTCCCTTCCTGAGGTCTCTCACCCCACGGCAAAAACTTAAGATCTCTTCACAAGGGCGCCTGGGTGGCTCAGTTGGTTAAGCAACTGCCTTCGGTTCAGGTCATGATCCTAGAGTCCCAGGATCGAGTCCCGCATCGGGCTCCCTGCTCGGCAGGGAGTCTGCTTCTCCCTCTGACCCTCCTCCCTCTCATGCTCTCTGTCTCTCATTCTCTCTCTCTCAAATAAATAAATAAAATCTTTAAAAAAAAAAAAGATCTCTTCACAAAAAGATGTGGGCCCCCGCTTTAGCAGATCGGGGGTGACCATGTAGGAGAACTGCTTGGGGGTGTGGGGGGAGTGGGACCAGCCATTCCACAAAGCTGACAAAAAGCACCAGTCCCTCTTGGGTCCCTGGCCCCAGGGATAGATTTGCCCCCAGGACTTGCCACTAGGATGCTCTGAGGATTGATCACCTTATCTTTCCCATACTTGGTTTTCAGGAGCCCACTCAGGAGGACCATTTGGAATGCAATCTGTGCAGTTCTTTCTTTTCAAATACAAGGCAAAAATGAGTTTCTGGAGATTGAGCTGTGGAGCCCACTGGACGCATTCCTGGGTGCGAATACTTCAGGGCCCTGGCGATCAATTCCCCCCCCCTCCTCCACCCCGTCACCAAGACTGGGCCAGCCTTTAGCAGGCTCAAGTGTAATTTCGGGCTGTGCTTATTACAGGCTCAGACCTTGTTTGATGCACTGAAGTGGAAAAAAGTTCCCTCTCTGCATGTGGCCGTGTCCTATGTGTCTGTCGTATCTTTAACAATGTAAACATCAGAAACAGATGGGGAAATCCAAGCCAGCGCCAGGCCAAACAGGGCTCGCTGCAGACAATGCGTCTCGGTGCCAAGACAAATACACTCTGTGGTATCACTAATTTCTAGTGCACTGGAACCAAGCAAAACAAATAACAATTAAGGCCCAGAAATCTTAAAATGAATAACCTTTCTGTACACAAACTCAATGCCACTATTAAAAGGCCATCAAGTGCGACGAATATACGAAACATAACAATGAAATCCTTCTTATGTGAATAATTACTGAATAATTACCAGGAAAGGGGGCATTTCTCTGGTTCTCAGAGTCTGTGGATTTTGCACACGGAGCTTGGCTTTGGCTGAGCCCACAGATATTTCCAAAACACCTTCACAGACTTCATGTCACCATGATAACAGTGCAAGGGGTGGGAGTTGGGGATGGCAGCCCCTCATGTCTCCATTTTCCAGATGGGACCACCGTGGCATGGACTGAAGAAGAGAATGGCCCAGTCACAGTGCTCTCATGGACAAAACAGGGTCTAAATGGACGAACCTTTTAGTCCAGAGTTCCTTCCACCAGTGTGCATAATAAGCCTCCCTTAGCCACACCTGTAACCCCCACTATATATCTTAACCCGCGAAGCAGGTGCCAGAATGGGCAAAGCAAGGGTAGAGCAGGGACACAGCTGTTGCAATGCCCAGGTATCCTTCCAAGCCTTCGCCCACCATCTCTTCCCCAGCCAAGGCAGGTGCCTTAACGGGGTGAAAATTACCAATGCAGTCACAAGCTAGGAGGCAACCAGCTTCAGCCTAATGGCTTCATATTTCAAGCAGGTATAAGCCTGCCTTAGGGGTCACAACTCAGTGCAGGGATTGGAAAGAAGAATCTGCCTGAAAACGTAGCCAAGCCCCTCTCTGCCTGCAGCATCCATCTGATGGATCACTCACTTTATCAGGGCATAGCCCCGCAGCAATGCTGCCCATCTTGTGGGGTCTATACCCTGGGGATCTGGCTCCCAGATGAGAAGGGTCCCCCCAGACTGCATAGCCATATGGCTCTTGAAAGTCACTGATAAGCACAATCATTCCATTCTTTCCCCCATCTGATTCACAGAACACTTGAAACACTGATCATTTTAACTGTGGTGAATGCTTAGGGAAATGGGTACAATTATAAACCATAGGGAGGAGGGTAAATTGATACAGTATGTTTAAAGGTGATTGGGCAATTTCAATTAAAATATATTAGGTCAAACCAGATGAGACTGCCAATATTCAACAATCCTGGACCTATAAAAAATTTTATGTTTCAGCCAAACACAGTGTGCACCCCCTTCAACTTTGCATATCTACTTCGTTGTAGCTATCCTAGAGAAATGTTGGCACGTTTGCACAAAAATCTTACACTAAGATGTTCACTGGAACATCAACAGTGGAATGGTAAAGTAAACCATGATGAATCCCTCCTGGGAAATACTATGCAGCACGCAAAAAGGTAGAGCTTTCAAGAAGTAAATTGCAAGGAAGGAGATTGGGAGGGGGACAGAGAGAGGGAGGGGAAACCTACAGGCTAAAAAAACTTAAAAGATACATCAACCAATTGCAATGTGTGGATCTTAACAGAATCTGGATTCAAATAAATAATGTTTTCAACTAGATAAAGTTTGATATTAAGGAATTGTTAATTTTTATGTGTGACAATGGTATTGTGTTTATATTTTTTAATAACCCTTATCTTTCAGAGATACATAATAAAATATTTATGGTTGGAATGCTGTATCTGGGATTTGCTTTGAAATAGTAAAGCAGAAGAAAGGAAGTGGGGTTAGATGGTCCAGACTGGGTGAGGTGATAGTTGCTGAAGCTGGAGATGGGTACATAAGGGCTCATTACATTATTCTGTCTACCTTTGAATGTATTTAAATTTTTCCATAATAAGGGGTGCCTCACTGGTTCAGTGGGTGGAAGGTGTGACTCTTGATCTCAGGGTTATGGGTTCAAGCCCCACATTGGGTATAGAGATTACTTAAAAATAAAATCTTAAGGGGTGTCTGCGTGGCTCAGTAGGTTAAGCGTCTGCTTTCAGCCCAGGTCATGATCCTGGTCCTAGGCCCAGGTCCTAGGATTGAGCCCCACATCGGGCTCCCTGCTTGACAGGGAATCTGCTTCTCTCTCTTCCTCTGCCCCTCCCCGGCTGCTCGTGTTTTCTCTCTCTCTCTCTCAAATAAATAAAATATTTTTAAAAAATAAAAATAAAATAAAATCTTAAGGGGCACCTGGGTGGCTCAGTCAGTTAAGCAATCAACTCTTGATTCCAGCTCAGATCATGATCTCGGGGTCATGGGATCGAGCCCCAAGTTGGGCTCTGCGCTCAGCAGGGAGTCTGCTTGAGATTCTCTCTCTCCCTCCCGCTCTGTCCCTCCCCTCACTCATGCATGTGCGTGCACACACACACACACACTCAATAAATAAGCTCCTAAACAAAAGATACAGTGATATATGTACAGTCAAGGAAAGAATGTATTAAGTGAAATAGCAAATTGCAGTATAATTATACACGATGATACCAGTTACTTAAAAAATAAAAACACAAAGCAAAACCACACATATTGTATAAATGTGTCTTTTAAAGTTCAGAAGGTTATACTCCAGACTAAACTGTTGACAGTAATTGCTTCTGAAGAAGAAACTGGGACTGAAGAGGGTGGTTGAGAACTTGCCCTTTCATCGTTGTTTCTGTTTTTACAAGAATATATTCATGTGCTACTTGTGTCATTAAAAAATATAGAGTAGGCATCATTAGCCCAAAACTGTTAACTGGCATTGGGGGAGTGCCAGAGTCATTTCCAAAACCCTTCCTCAGCAGTGGAGGTGTCAAAGAGCAGGACAAGCCTAGTGTGGGGGCAGGCAGGTGATGGTGTGTTGGGTCGTTTCTTGTTTATCAGTCACAGCGTCCATGTGGGTGGAGAGAGAGAAGAAGCTGCCCTTTCACTAAGCACCTACTAGATGGCCAGTCATGGTCCCATCCATTAGTTCCATAATCCTCATAATAATCGTGGACCAACTGTAATGGTCCAAAGGTTAGGGACTTGTCCAGTCAGTGAATCTGGGTCTGACTCCCGGGTCCCTGTTCCTTCTGCCATAACATGTTGGGGATGGTCAGGTTCTTCCCTGTTTGGGGCTCCCCCTGGGGACAAGCAGAGCAGGGATGCCATCGTAGTGTCCGTAGGAGGAGAGGGAAGAGAATGGCCACCTGTGACAGGTTACGGGAGGACGAGGACAGGCAGGAGGGGTACAGGAGAGATGGGGCATGGCCAGGAATGTTGGCAGCAGGCCTGGAGACTGAACATCACCGTAGCCATGACAGCAAGCGTGGTGCTGATGATGAAGCCACCAGACTGGTGGTAATGAGAATCCCAGTGAAGGCGGCTGATGAGACGTAGGAACCTCTTTCTCACTAGCGAATCCAGGCACCCCTGATGCAGGACAGGTGGAGGAAGCAGCAGCCAAGGTGCTGATGGGCTCAGAGCTGAAGACAGTGAGGTGACAGTGGGGTGTGGGAGTGACAGTGGGAGGGGGTTTCTTGGCAGAAGAGAGAGTCCCCCCCGAGAAGGAGAGGAGAGGGAAGAGAAGAAAAGAAGAGGAGAGTAAGAGTCACTGCCAAGCTCTTGAGAGTGCCAGGCAAGCAGTTCTTTATAGACATTCCATAAATAAAAATGTAGGAAGCCAGTTCCTCAAATCAGTCATTTTCTGCATGCATTGGTTCCTTGGCTTGGAACATTCCCCTTCTCCACCCTCACAGGGGCTCCTCATCCTTCCAGACTCAGCTAAAATACCCCCCACCCACCCAGAGAAGCCATCCTGTCTGCGCTGAGATGCCACCCCAGCCTCTCCCCCTCCCTCCTACTTATCACTTGGGGGGGGCACATTTTTAAATTACTCATTCATTTGTCCACTTGTTAATTACCATCACCGTATTGGTTTGTAAACTTCATGTTGAGGAGGAGGAGCACGTAGATCAGGTTGGGTTTTTTTTATCACTATCCCAGCACCCAGCAATGTGTCAGGCACAAAGTTGGTGCTCAATTATTGTTTGAAGGGTGGGTGAATGAACAAAGAAAGAAGGGAGGGAGGGGGGAGAAGGGGGAAGAGGATGGGGGGTAGAAGGAAGAAAGGAAGAGGGACAAAGGGAGGGAGGGAAGGTGGGAGAAAGTAGTTACGATATTCCGCTTCAGTTCTCTGCTACCCAAGGGCAAAGGGGTACCCAGCAGGCAAAGAAAATGTTCCTGAGCATTTCTTCCAGTAGCACCTACTCCGAAGTAAGATTCTCAGTTTGGAAGCCTAGGCTGTAACCCTGCGCTAAGCTGATTCTCTCCTGGCTCTATCCACACCCAGTCTCTCCTCCATTACTCAGGACAGTGAAGAACTGGCTGAAATTTGCATGTTGGATTCTGCATGTGCCTCTGAAATATTATTCAGTTATCTGAGAGCTGCTAGACTACACTCTAAGCTGGCTTCACTGAGTATTTATAACTGCCAAAACAACTTATTTCAAAAATAAACATGGTATTTTTAGCCCAATGTTGCTGATAACCTGCTCTGTCAGGTCATACACTTGGCTCAGAATTAGCAGTGTGTCTCTGGTCAGCCCCAGTTGCCTGGAGTCATCTTTGGTCACTGGGTGGCCAGCTCACCAGGTGATGGGACCAAGCCCTGGCCATCACCTTGAGATTGTCCACCAGCCCACGATGGGCCAAGAAGTCTGATTAGCCCTCCTTGGAAAGTATGGCTCACCCTCCGCTCCCTCCCTCACATGTTTTTGGAACCCTTCTGTGGGTGGCTGAAATCGGAGTGAGAGAGATGGCCACAGTGGGCATGGAAAAAGGGAAAGAAGTGTGTATGTGAAGAGGGGAGGGGTGACCCAAATGCCCAAGGCAGAAGCCAAGGGCAGCCCAAGAGCGGAAGTAGGAAAGGAAGGTGAGAAGGCAGAGGAGAAGGAAGGCCAACAGAAGGTGCCAGCATGGCCAGAGGAGTGTGACCCACCTTAGCATGTCAGGACGCCTCGGGGCCCCCTGACCATGGATCTGAAGGCTGCATGCCTGAGACAGAGGTTTCTGAGAAGGGAAGCAAGAACACAGGGAGCCTCAGTCTTCAGTTCTCTTCAGGTTTTACCAACATTTTCCTCTCCCACTGCTGCTCTGTGATGGAGATTTTGGAGAAGCAAGTGTGGAGGAGAGAATGTGCAAAAGCATCAGCATCGGACAGACTGGGGCTTCAACCCCAGCTCTGCCACCTAATAAGCTGTGTGACCTTGGGCAGGTTACTCAGCCTCTCTTGGTCTCTAGTTCCTCAACTATGATACATGGAAAACAATGGTACCCAACTTCCAGGGAGGCTGGAAGAACAAAACACTCATATTTACAGAGCACCTGCCATATGGTAGGAATAAATAGGGTCTCTTGTTTTCATGACCCTTTAGCCTCCTATCCCCAGTCCCTGTTGTTATAAGTTCAGGGGTGAAGTGGTTAAAGACCACAGGAGGGAGCATGGACCCAAGAGGGGTCTCCCTGCTGGAGGGAGACCAACAGGACCGATGATGACAACAGCGTTAATGCCTAAGGCCATGGTTTCAAATCCCACCTCTACCATCTCCTAACTACGTGGCCTTGGCACGTGTACTTAGCTTCCTCTGGTAACATAAAAAATTACCACAGACTCAGTGGCCTAACGCCACACAAACATATGCTCTTACAGTTCTCGAAGTCAGAAGTCCAAAATCAGCTTCCCTGGCTAAAATCAAGACGTTGGCAGGGCTCGTGCCCTCTGAAGCCTCCAGGGAAACCCATTTCCTTGCCTTTTTCAGCTTCCAGTGGCCACCTGGAGTCCTTGGCTTGTGGTCTCATCCTCTGTCTTCAAAGAACATCATTCCAATCTCTCCTCTGTCGTGACACTATCCTCTGACTGACCGTCCTCCCTCCTTCTCATAAGAACCCTGGTGATTACCCTGGGCCCACCTGGACAACCCAGGATGATCTCTGCATCTCAAGATCTTAATCATATCTACAAAGTCCTTTTTGCCAGATAAGGCAACATTCACAAGTTCTGGAGACCAGGACATGGACATATGGGGGGGGGGGGCATTATTTAACCTCCCACTACCAGCGAATTAATTTCTCTGAGATTTACTGTCCTCACCTGTAAAAAGGAAATCATGCCTATTATGATGGTTCATTTTATGTGTCAACTCAGTATGTGGTCAAACACAGTCTAAATGTCACTGTGAAGGTATTTTTCAAGGACATTAACATTTCAATCAGTAGACTTTGGGTAAGGCAAATTACCCTCCATAGTATGAGTGAGATTCATCCAATCAGTCAAAAACCTCAAGAGAAAAAAGATTGATGGCCCCTGACAAAGAAGGAATTCTGTCTCCAGACTGCCTTTGGATTCTAGCTGCAACATGGGCTATTCCCTGGGTCTCCAGCCCACCAGTCTGTCCCACAGATCTTGGAGTTGCTAAACTCTACAACTGCAGAAGCCAGTTCCTTCAAAAATAAATTATATACGTATCTATGTGGATGTGCATATGTACACATATAAATACGTGTGTGTATGTGTGTGTGTATACACACCCTATGGGTTCTGCTTCTCTGGAGAGCCTGCCTAATACACCTACCTCTGTGGCATTCTTAACCAGTTTAAATGACATGAAGCATGCACAATGTTCAGCACATTGCTCAGCACATAAAGGTTACTAGACATTAACTGTGGTGGTTGTGCCTTTAAAAAAAAAAAAAAGATTGATTCATTTATTTATTTGAGAGAGAGAGAGTGCATGAGGTGGGAGAGGGGCCAAGGGAGAGGGAGAGAGAGAGAAGCAGACTCCACGCTGAGCATGGAGCCCAATGCGGGGCTCGATCTCATGACCCTGAGATCGTGACCTGAGCTGAAATCAAGAGTCAGACACTTAACCAACTGAGCCACCCAGGTACCCTGGTTGTGCCCTCTTATTAACAGGAGGAAAAGATGCTTCCCACTGTGAAGTACGATTATTATGCCACACTGGACATGGAGTTAGGTGTGGAAGGAAGAGAAGGACCAAGATCAACTCTACTGGCTCTTTAGAAACTTCCTTAGAACCTGGTAGGGAAACTCCTAAGGGCATTTCCCATGGTCCCCTATTGGTCCTAAATTAGGGTTGTGCCCTCAGGGAGTCATTTCCTGTGAATAAAAGGTGAGTTGAGTGCTCTGAACAAGCCACCACCCCTGGATGTGGCTTGCAGCCCTCAGGGTTGTCGATGTAGTCCTGGGAACGGAGACAAGAAGCCAACGAAGTCAGAGATGTTTGCCCGCAAGGAAATGTCCTGAAGTCATGCCTCTCATCAGAGGCTGGGGGCAGCCCAATGTACCAAGCCTGCCAACCTCAGAGATGAAGGAGACCTCCCATGTGAGCAGCCCGTTTCTTTGCTGACCCAGTGAGTGAGACAGAAGGAGGGAAAGAGGAAATGGGAAAAGAAAGACCCAGCATCCACATGTCAGCAATGCTTCAGTTGGCAAACCTGTGTCTCAAGACCTACGCAGAGCCTCATGCTACAACACTGGTCAGAGTTATCCTACTGCTGGCATTTAAAGAGGAAACTTGCTCAAAGGTCAGCAAGGACACACCTTCAGGCTCACTCTCTTTGGGGTGTCATCTATTTTAGCAGCCGCTCAAGCGTATTTACAGGAGCTTGCTGGAGTCAAGCATATGGGGCTGTTTAGGTGGTTCAGCAGCTTGGCTTGGAAGGTACTTGCAAGTCTCGCCTTCAGTGGGAGTCCCAGAAGCTCAAGTTCACTGAGCTGCGGCAGGCAAAGGTGTCTTAAATTCAAACACTATGGCAATTTGCATGGTAATTTACACTGGAACCCTTTACCCCCTGTCATCCCCAAGAAGCCCTCCCAAAAGTTGAAAGAAAGCAGCTCAAATGTTTACAGCCTGCTTGACACACTGTGGTTTCACCCGTCCCCTTGCCAGACAGAAGGGGAGGGGACAGACTGTGTGGGCTTTAGTGTGGAAGCTGGCATTCTCTGACATTGTTCAGTGGAAACACTGGGATAAAGACAGAGTAAACTCTTACATTTGCGTTGTAAGAAAACCTACTATTGGAAACTATTTCTGATTAGCTAGACATTAACCTTTCAAGTAGTAATAAAGATGATGTGTTCCATGGGTATAATGCTCTTCACTTTTTAAAATACGTTTCCATTTATTGTCTCTGACAGAGAAAAGAAAGTTCTATATTAAAAGTGCTATGGACTGAATATTTGGGTCCCTCCCAAACTTCACATATAGAAGCCTCCACCCCCAGTGTGATGGCATTTGGAGGTGGGGCCTTTGGGGGGGCGATTAGGTCGAGACGAGGTCATGAGGGTGAAGTCCTCATGATGGGATTATTGCCCTTGTAAGCAGAGACCAGAGTGCTTGCTTGCTCTCCCTCTCCCTCTCTCTACTCCGTCTGAGGCTATGGCAAGAAAGTAGCCATCTGTGAGCCAGGAAGAGAGCCCTCATCAAGAGCTAGACTACACTGGCGCCCTGACCTTGGACTTCCGGGCACTAGAAGTGTGAAAAATAAATGTCTTGTTTAAGCCACACAGTTTGTAGTAGCTCCAAAACCCCTGGTTCTAAACTCAAATTTTAACACATCCAATTATTTTATTTAGCCCAAATAAGCAGATTTTTAGCTATTTAGAGCCTGCGTGCTCTGCATCGCCAACATCTGCTAGCCATAGATAAGATAAGCCCTGAGGCTATAAAGACGCCCAGCCGGTTCTGCTTTTCAGAGCTCTCTGACCCAGGCCAGGCTGCTGAGCCACATTATTAGACACCTAAGCCACCCCCCCAACCCCCCTCTCCCCTGGAGCTCCCTTGTCCCTCTCCCTTTCTGAGCAGTGACTCTCATTATGTAGCGTCTGGACAGTCTCATGCTGGGAGGGACTCCCACATGCAAACCTGTCAAAGCATCACCCAAATAAAGCCTGAGTTTTATTTTATACCTCAAACTCTCCACAAGCAGTATCTCAAGGAATGAAATCAATACAGGTGATGGCCTCAACCCACAATGACACGAGTCTAGGAAGCAGCAAACTCTCACAATCCAACAGACAGAAGCCACAGGCTCAGAAGACAGCTAGATCCTTACCAGTGACTATACCATGGGAGGCTCCAACCTCCCTAGGAAGGGGGCTGGCAACTGCCAGGCTGAATGTCAGGACTCCAGCCAAGTAGAGAACTGAGCAAGGAAGGAAAACAAAGAAGAATCCATACATCATGGTTGGGAGAAGGTGAGGCTCACACTCTTCCTCAGAGGTACAGTGGCTCCAGCCAAGCCTAGAGCAGAGCAGGGGCCCGAGATCTGCCTCACCGCCAGATATTGCTACATGTCAGGGACCTAGAGAGAGTCCCTGGGAAGGCAGGATGAAGGTGCTGCCGCTGCTGCTGATGGTGGCGGTGATGGTGATCATGGTGGTGATCATGGTGGTGACCATGGTGATGGCCATGATGATCGTGCTCATGACGAAGATGACAACATTAGCTAATAGGTATCAAGCAGCCATTGACTTCCCAGGCATTGTGTTAAGCACTTCCCATGTATTATTTGATTTAATCCTCATGGCCGCCCTATCAAGTTGTTTTCCTCCCATTTCTCATATGAGAAAACGGAGTCTCAGAGAGGCTGAGAAAATCATGCCCCCCAAAAATGTTTTGCTTTTGAATCAGAACTCGATCCCAGGCAGCACTCCCCAGTTCCATACTCCCGTGCCATCCTATCGCAGAAAAACAGAAAAGGCAAAATTTGTTCCATTTTGAAAGTTTCCAAAACCACACAGTCTCCTGGGAAAGAAGAAGAAACACTGAACATGCAGCACACAGCGTTGTTTCTAACATTAGAGAGGCTGGAAGCTCAGAACCTATATCTCCGCGGCCCCCGAACATCCGGGTGCAAAAGAACATTTCAGCCTCCTGTGCAGATGTGCCCGCTCTTGGAAGGCAGCTGCTTCCACACTGTGGGCAACACACCTAGAATAGGGCTCTAGAAAGAGCATGGCATCGGGTGCATATCAAAGAGGAGCAGTGGGAATTAATCCACCCAGGAATAACAAGTTAAAAACACGCATTTTGAAAAGGCACACAGCCCACAACAGCATCAACCAACCTGTCAGAAGTATAAGTGGATAGAAAATTCTAGTTTCCATTAATGGCAGGGTACTTTGTTTTACTTTCAAATGCCTCAAAAAACAACCTGCTCCAGGTGGGTGGTGAGCTATGTTTCATACCCTCTTGAAAACTGTCAGGAAAGACACTCGTGGCTTCACGGAACAGCTCCTAGGGAGAGCCACGTAAGGATGCAGAGGCCAACAAAACCCAGCTTTGAATCACTGCTGCTCAGAACCTTGTGCCTCTCTCTGTGACCCAGATGGATGGAAAGATGGAAAGTCCTCCTTTACGAAGAGCCCAGCACCATTAGAAGACGTTGGCATCAACCTGCAGTGTAATTAAGACACAGTCCTATTCATTCCTACCATTGTCCAGTCGTTTTTTCATGTCCGTCTTATCTCAACTAGCTTAGAAGCTCCTCAAAGCCGGGGATTATATGGCTCATGGCTCTAATTTCCCCCATAGCAACGAGCGCTGAAGTGATGCAGCCTGGCCACCAATTGTTCTAGCAATGAAAATCTCATGCCCACGCTAGAGGCTCTTCAATTCGTTTGGAGCCAAAGATGATCACTATTGAATCTATTCCTTTTTCTCATATCAGACAGCAAATAACTGCCAACTGAATCATAACTTCCCTTAGCAACAATCTCATGATTGGGAGTTCCGTTGCTAATCAAGAATTCAGCATCAAATCAATCATAAATATGACGACAATACTTTAAATAGAATCCACAATTACTTTAAAAAATATTCTTTTTATTCTCCAAGTCAGAGAACTTTCGAGCTTGAAAGGACCTGACAGGCGCTTCGGTCATCTCACTTTGCTCCACCCAAGCAGAGGTGGAGACCCTGGCATGTGAGCCACACAGAGCCACCCATTAGTGAGGCGCAGAGTCACAACTTGACTTCCAGCCTGTGGGGTTTTCTTCACAACACCCTACCATGCCCTTGTAAGTCTTATAAGGCAGTCTTACAAGATCGGCATGAGTGTATCATCTTCATTCATTTTCTGGGAGTCCCCAAAGTGCCCATTTCAAAAGTCCAACACTACTCTATCATAATCAAAATCCCCCAAAGTGGTTTTCCTAATATTCATCCCACCAAATGTTAATATATGCTGTGCCAGAGACTCACTCATGTGGTTTTAGCCTTCACCCCCGCCCTTCTGTGCTGGATTATGGAAAAGCTGGGAACCCACAAACCACATCTGTCAGAACTCCTTGCCAATGGGCTTCCAGTTCGATTCTACAAATGTGAGGGAACGGCAGGTGATTCAAAGATGGGAGGGAGCATTAATTTTCTATTGCTGCCTTAACAATTTACCACAAATTCAGTGGTTTAAAAAAAATGGTTCCGTAGGTCAGAAAAACCAGTGGGCTCCACTGGGTTCTCTGCTTAGGGACTCACAAGTCCAAAATCAAAGTGTTGGCCAGCCTAGGCTCTCCAATGGTTCTGTAGGTCAGAAAAACCAGTGGGTTCCACTGGGTTCTCTGCTTAGGGACTCACAAGTCCAAGATCAAAGTGTTGGCTAGCCTGGGCTCTCCTCTGGAGGCTCTGCTGGAGACTCTACTTCCAAGCTCATTCAGGTTGGTAGCAGAGTTCAGTTTCCTGAGGCTGTAGGACTGAGGTCCCTGAGATTTCCTTGCTGGGTGTCGGCTTCAAGAGGCTGCCTGTACACCCTGGCTCACGGTCCCCTTCATCTTCAAAGGCAGTGATGACAGATTGAATCCTCTCATGCTTCAGCCTTCTCTGACTTCTCATTTGGGCTTCCTCTTCTACTTTTAAGGGCTCATGAGACCACCCATGGTCCATGCCAGGGAATCCAGGATAAGCTCCCTGTCATAGGTCAGCTGATTAAAACCTTAGTTATGGGGCACCTGGGTGGCTCAGTCGTTAAGCGTCTGCCTTCAACTCAGGTCATGATCCCAGGGTCCTGGGATCGAGCCCCGCATCGGGCTCCCTGCTCAGCAGGAAGCCTGCTTCTCCCTCTCCCACTCCCCCTGCTTGTGTTCCCTCTCTGGCTGTGTCTCTCTCTGTCAAATAAATAAAATCTTTAAAAAATAAAATAAAATAAAATAAAAAAATAAAACCTTAGTTATATCTGCAAAGTCCCTTTCACCACGTTACGTGACATACACATGGGCTCAACACCAAGAGGTAGAGATCTTGGGAACCAGAATTCTGCTGATCACAGAGGGCAACACCCTCCAGGAAACAGCTGTGGGTTCCAGGATCCTTCCACAGATCCACTTGTTACAGCTCAAGCCACGTGCATCGTCCCAGCACCAGGGGTTAGTATCTCCCCAGTGTTCCCGCCATGCCCTGTGCCCCTTTGCTGGTCTCAGCACCCCATGGGTTACCCCCAGGGCTGCAGAAGCAAGTGTGTCCCACATTGTGATCTCACCCACATCTACACTTTGGGGTTGCAGCTATGTCCCGCAGTTGTGAATCTCCAGGTCACAATACCTTTTTGGCTCTTCCAGCTCTCCCAACACTTTATAAATTAGATCTAGGTAGTCTATCCTCTCTGGACTATCTAGCTTATTTTCAATGCCCTGAGTAGACTCTGACTGGTGGAGTTGCCATATCACAAAAGGGCCCCGTGGCTGTAGGACACACAAACTACATTTCCCAGACCCCCTTGTCAATGGGCTCACCCATAGGTCAGCAGACTTCCTTCCTGCAGCACTTCTCAGAGCACATTCACATTGTGAATACCCAGGAAGGGGATCTAGCATGCAGCATCACTGTTTCTCAAACAGTTTTTACCAAGGGACCCCTGTGTTATAGAGCATCTTTTGTGCCTAGAGCTCATGGAACTCGAAGAAACACTGAAATAGTTGAGATCTTCTCAAGTTATCACATTAGCTCTAATCAGCACTAAATATTTGATTAAAAAAAGTTATATTTTTACAATTCAGACTAGCATTTGGAGTTGATTTTTGACACCTTAACACTGATAAGTTTGTTTTCTCAGTCAGTTTCCTGCAGACCACCATTCCTCCAGGCGTCAAAAGTCACTCCCAGGGCCGCCTGGGTGGCTCAGTTGGTTAAGCATCTGCCTTCCACTCAGGTCACGATCCCAGG